>NC_051229.1:31230598-31340598 GCF_015220715.1 Pygocentrus nattereri
ATAACCTGTATTTCACCTTGTATGCAGCGCATAGGTCCTAACTGATGAAATCCCTCCAGGCTGTGTTACCGGATATTTACCTTAGTGTTCCCTCTAAGTGGTTCCTTCAGCTATAAATCTAATACTTGCAGAATTAAACACCTTTTCTGTCACTTTTCATTCCATTTTGTGTCAAATTCTCCAGCCTTACTTTTATATTTTCATTATCTCAAGAAAATGGTCCCACAACAACCTTGACTAGCTGCCATCACCAAACGCTTTTTGTTTTTTTTTCTTTTTAGTGTCATCAGGCTCATTCAGCAGCCTCTCATTTGCTTGAAAACAGGCGTTGCTGGGTGTAATTATCCCAGCCCATTTTAATGAGTTTTCCACTGCCTCTTGAAGCAGTAATTGGATTTTTCTTGAAGCAATCTTGTTAAACGTGTGAAATCGTATATTTAATTTGGAGAGGAAATCGATGGCGAACGCTGTCGCTCGTCCACTGTGTGTGCGTGTACATGCGACAGGCCGGTCGTGGTGAGGGAGGCCGTATATTTTTTTTTTTTTTTTTTTTTTTTTTTTTTTTTTTTTTTTTTTTTTTTTTTTTTTTTTTTAACCTGTCATATCTGGCCATTTTTGCAATCGGAATGGTAATCCGAATGTACTGATGTACCAAACATATTTGTTTTCACAAGAAAAAGCTCTATAGGTTACTAAAGCCTATTCTTGTTAAAGTTTTTATTTTATTTGTTTGGCCAGGCCTGACAGGCAATAAAAAAGAGGACAGGAAAGAAAGAGAAGAAGGGAGGAGAGAGAAAAAAAAAAAAAAAATAATAATAATAATAATAAATCATAATAATGATAATTAAGTAAGTAAATAAATAAATAGAAAAAAAAAATAATAATAATAATAAAAAAGAGAGAAAAAACAAATAAAATAAGTAAATAAACAGACAACTAAATAAAAATAAATAGATAAATAAGTAAGTTAAAAAAAAAAAAAAAAAAAAAAAAAAAAAAAAAAAAGGGGAGGGGAAAAAAACAATTATACAGATATACATACATATACATATTCACATATACATATACATATATACACCCAGACATAATTCTACTATTTGCTGCTACATACATACACATGTTTACATATCTATACATATGCCTCTATACATATACACCCACCCACCACACACAATTCTACTGTTTGCAACAATGTGTATATGTGTGTATATGCGTTCACGTGTCATGTGTCATGGAATGTGCTCAGCAATGAGGGCAAGAAGCCGCAACCATGCCCCCGTGGTCCAGAGACAGATAGGGAAGGACCCGGGGGACCCGGACCATCCACAGCCCATTAGGAACTCAGGAGACCTGAGGCCACACGCTCCGACGGCCACCGCGTGCACGCCCCAGAGGACGAAGAATGGAGGCCCCAGACAGAGCGCCCACAGACAAAGGGCAAGTGACCGGAGAGCCAGAGGCAATGAGCAGCCCACCCCCCCCGGCAGGCCAACATCCCCAGCATGAGCCGAGCATGCGGCCCCCGAGGGCCCAGGCGCCCGAGACCGGCCGACCCCCGGCAGGACCCCCCCCCCCATGCCAGAAAGGCCCAAACCACCCTCAGGACACAACCGCCAAGGGAGCAGGGCAGGGACCACGCCACGATGTCCAGTCATGCACCCAGGGACCCACAGGGCACCCATACCCCGGGTGTGGGGCGGAGTCGGCAAGCAGCGGGGAGCGGTGGGGAGGGGTAACTCCTGCCCACCACCATGTACCACAGATGTCCAGGCTCAGCAAGTCATAGACCCAGGCCCAGCTGTCCACACACACATGTTCACATGCACCCACACACACCCACACCCACACTCGCACACACCAGTCACCCACTCATGCATACACACGGAACATACATGGACTCACAGTATCGGCGGGCGGACACCAGCACGGGTCAGCGGTAACCCAGGGAGGCAGCCACCCCGGCCCCGAATGACCGGCCGGTCTCCCCACCAGGCAGGGTGCACCAAACCGGTGTGAGAGGACCTGCCCACCCCCCCCCCCACACACTCAATATGTGTGTGAAATGAAAAGAATGTGTGTGAGCTACAGTGCAATTAAAATTGGAGGGACAGAGGCAATGTAGTACTGAATAACAGCACACTGCCACGCTGCCCCCCAAGGCCCTCAATGTCTAATGTGTAAATAAAATTGAGGGGCAGGTAGCAGTGAGCAGATAAGTGAGGTCACATCAGCAGCGCCACCCACCATCCACTGAGTGACACCTGCCCCCCAAAGCCCTGTGTGTACTGTACTGTGTCATGAAATGTGTCATTGTAAGGGGGGAAAAAAGGGGAGGAGTGGGACATCACGCATCACAGCGAGCAGAGCCAGGTAGGTGGCCCTACTCACTGTAGCATGGGCCCCCCTCCCCCAGAACCCCCATGTGTAGTGTGATGTTTGACTGAGTGGGAGGAGGGGAAGGGTCAGGATAAGAAAGACCGAGAGGCAGAGAACTACCCCTCGGAGGAAGAGAGCCAGCTGGCGCTAGCTCACTAGGCACCCCGGTTTCCTACACCCGGCCGCGGCGCAGGGAAGGCCGGCCCAGGGCCCGAAGCGGCCAAGCCCCCAGGACACCACCGCGCTCCAGGCCGGCGCCCGCCCACACAGCTGACACAGCACAAAACATACACACCCACACGCACACAAGAGACAACAATTATCACACATACACATACTCACGGTTACAATACACATACTCACGATTACAATACAAACACACACACATACATACCAACACAAACACACTCACCCGCACAAACTTCACACACACCCATATATACGCAAACACAGTGGTCCTGGGTCCAGAACCAACCAGCCCTATGTGGTTGTCCCCCTACTTGAGTGCCCCACCCCTCCTCCCGGGAGGCATCAAGAATCCTGGAATGCCAGACAGACACCCCGGCGCGCCCCAGACCCCCATCACCCGGCGGTGCGCCCAGGGGGGCACAGACCCCTCCAGCGCAGGGAGGAGCCCAAACGGGGGACGGGCGACCCCAGGCGCCAAGGCCCCAGACCCCACACCCCGGCCCACACAGAGGAGGCCAGCCCCCCGGACGGGGCCAGCACCCACCCCCACGGGTCCCCAGGTCCCCACCCCAAGACCGTGAGCGCACACATCCAGGCCCCCCACCATCAACAACAGGGCCCGCACACAGAAACCGCAGAGCGTCAGCCCCCATCTCCAGTCCAAGAGCCATCAGACATCCAAATCCCCCAGCCCACCCCCAGCCACCTGCTGGGTACACCACAAGACAAGACTACAGCCGGTTACCCCCATCACGTGATGGAGCTGATCAGTGGGGACCAGAGGGATTCAAATGTAGTCAATTGATTTTTAGTGGTAGCAGACATTCTTTCCAGACTAATGTGGTCTAGAAGTAGGTTTCTGTAGTGAGTTATACATAAATCATTTTTTGATTTCCACTTCATGAGGATAGTTTTCTTGGCGATGCATAAGGCAGTAAGAACTATAGGTGATATATTCGTTTCTATGTTTAATTCACTTATATCACCTAAAATGCACAGTTTTGGTGAGGCTTGGATATCACAATGGAACCATGTGGATAAGTCTTCACATATTGTCTGCCAAAATCTCTGAACTGGCATGCAAGACCATATAGCATGCATATAATTTTCAATATAATTACCTGTGCAGTTAGTGCATATATTTGTTTCTCTGAGGCCCATTTGGAACATTCTGTGCCCTGTATAATGTATTCTATGGAGAGTTTTGTATTGTATAAGTTGTAAATTTGGATTTTTAGTCATTTTAAAAGTATTTAGACATATCTGTGTCCAGAAATTTTCATCCGGGATGATGGAAAGATCTCTCTCCCATTTTGTAATTGGAAGGGATATTGAATCATTAATTTTTAATAATAATTTGTATATTTTTGATAACAGTTTAGGGGTATAGAGGTTTAGAAAGTCTGTTATCCACACAGGGATTTCTAGATTTAGATTACTTAGATTAAATCTTGCCTGTATGATGGACCTCAATTGGTGATATTCCAGAAATTTGCTACTGCTAATTTCATATTTTAAAATAAGATCTTCAAATGAAATAAAGGTCCCATCATGAATAACATGTTCTAAATTATTTATTCCTTTTTCTTGCCATTCTGAAAAATTCAGTACTGTCTTTTTCCGACATATATCGGGATTGTTCCAAATGGGTGTTAATTTACAAGGGATTAGTGAAGACTTAGCCATCTTTAAGAATTCCCACCAGGCTATCAGGGTGGTGCTTATTGTAAGGCTTTTAAAGCAATTGTAATGTTTAATGCTGGAGCTAATGAGAGGTAAGTCAGATATTTTCAATTTCCCACAGAGTGTTTGTTCCAGATCCAGCCATGGGCTGTCTGAGCGGTTTGATTTCATCCACCTTGAAACATACTGTAGTCTATTGGCTAAAAAATAGTGATAAAAATTTGGTAGTTCTAGACCACCGCTGCATTTTAGCTTTTGTAAAGTCTTCAAGCTTATTCTAGATGTTTTACTTTTCCATAAAAATTTAGAAATATATGAGTCTAGCGACTTAAACCAAGCAATAGAAGGTTTATTAGGGATCATTAAGAACAGATAATTTACTTTAGGCAGAATCATCATTTTTATTGTGGCAACTCTCCCCATGAGAGATATAGGTAGAGAGTTCCAACGTGTGAGATCGTCCTCTATTGTTTTTAGTAAAGGAATATGGTTCAGTCGTACCAGATCTAACAGCCTGGGAGAAAAATTTATACCTAGATATCTAATGTTGCCCGACTGTAGTGATGTAGGTATGATGTTCTGAAATTTACAATTCAGAGGCAAAACTGTTGATTTACTCCAATTAATGGAGTAATCTGATACAGATGAGAACTTATCTATAAGTGTGATTGTCTTTAGAAGAGCGGTTTGTGAGTTCCCGAGGAAAAGTAATACATCATCAGCATAAAGGCTTATTTTATGGTCTGTATTTTCTGTTTGGATTCCTTTGATGTTTACATTCTGTCTGATTTTTGCTGCTAGTGGCTCAATGAAGATGATAAACATTGAGGGAGAGAGTGGGCAACCTTGTCTAGTTCCCCTCTGCAGACTGAAGCTTTGTGAAATAAGATCATTTGTCCTAACCCGTGCATTTGGAGAGCTGTATAATGTTTCGATCCAGTTTATAAAGGATGGGCCAAATCCAAATTTATGTAGAACTGCTAACAAAAATTTCCAATTTACCCTGTCGAATGCTTTCTCTGCATCTAAAGAGACTACTATTTTTTCTAATTTGTTAATGGAACAGTAATCTATTATATTTATTAGTCGGCGTGTGTTATCGGCTGAGTGCCGGCCCTTGATAAAACCTGTTTGGTCCGAATGTATAATATATGGAGTGATTTTTTCTAATCTTCTTGCGAGAACTTTGCAAATAATTTTAAGGTCTACATTAATAAGAGAGATTGGGCGATAGCTAGATGGAAGTGTTGGGTCTTTGCCTGGTTTAAGAAGCAGGCTAATGTTGGCAGAGTTCATGTTTGGGGAGATTGTGTGGTTATTCTTGATTTGAGTCACCATTCTGAAAAAAGTAGGTTCTAACACAGGCCAAAATTCTTTATAGAATTCTGCTGGGAACCCGTCTGGGCCTGGGGCTTTATTATTTGGAAGGTGCTGTATTGCCTTATAGAATTCAGATGATGAAAACGGTGAATCAAGAGTTGTAATCTGATCCTCATTTAATTTAGGTAGATTTATATCATTAAGAAATTCTTCAATTTCAGCATCAGATGGATTAATCTGTGATGAGTATAAGGCTTCATAAAAGTCTTTAAAGGAGTTATTTATTTGTTGTGGGTCATGAGTAATATTACCGACCGAGTCTTTAATAGAGTGAATAGCTGTTTTTTCTTTATTCAGTTTTAACTGATTGGCCAGGAATTTTCCAGATTTATTTCCATGTTCAAAGTTTTCCAGACGCAACCTCTGCAACATAAATTGTGTCTTCTTATCAAGTATTTCATTTAGTTCCAATTTAAGTTTCCTCAGGCTGTTAATTATATTTTCTTGTGGTGATGCAGCATAGGCATTTTCTAAAGATTTAATTTTCTGTTCCAATTCTAATATAAGTGTTTTATATTATATATAAGGGAGGCCGTATATTAACACCCAGACCAACATCTCGTTAGCCTAATGAAACCTGTAAATCCAATTCAGAGGCTTTATAAGTATTTGGTAGGTACTATATAAGCGAGGCAGCAATAGTCTCTCAGGGGCTTTAGCCATGCTGCTCATTTTCTAAATGGACCGACCATTTTTCATGGAATGCTTGGTCGTCATATTTTCTCATCAACCAAACGTGGACGATTAGGCGCTTTAATCCATTTGCTTCATGTCTCGCTATGACATTCGGACATTTATGTCAACGGAACAGTAATACAGTAGAACAGTAAACAGTAGAAACGTGGAGAGTTGTGAGGCTTGTGATGTTTAACAAAAGGGGGCAAACATCTCCCAACTCAGATATAGCACAGGCTGGAGAGCGAAAGACAGAGTGAGTGAGAGAGATATTCCTGTAATAGAGGCGACCGCGGAGTATTTTGGCCCACGTCCAGCTCAGCATGTACGTTTTAGGTGCCACCACACTCAGCCTTGTTAAACCATCTTAATCAATTAAGAAACATGGAGGATCATCTTGGCTAAGCGATGTGTGTCCATTTCACACGTCTAACAGCATCTAATCCATGTCAAATGAAGTAAAATGTTCATTATCACAGTATTAATCTATTGACTATGTCAGGGGGTCCAGCTCTAGTTCTGGAGCTCTGTATTCCAGCCTGGACCTGGTGGGTTCCCTGCTCAAATATCCCTGATTGACCTCAGCTCTTGCTGTGTAGTCAGTTCAGTGGAACATTTTATTTTAGGTACTTTTGGGATGCCTGGACCTGAACTACAATACTTGGACACAAGTATTGGGACACCTACACTTCACACCCACATGAGTTTTGATGACATCCCATTCTAAATCCTTAGGCATTAACATTGGAGTTTGTCCCCATTTTCAGCTGTTACAGCTTCCACTCTCCTGGGAAGCTTTCTATTAGATTTTGGAGAGTGTCTGTGGGAATCTTCGCCTATTCATCCAGAAGAGCATTTGTGAGGTCAGACACTGATGTTGGATGAGAAGGTCTGGCTCACAAGCTCTGTTCTAGTTCATCCCAAAGATATTTAATGAGGTTGAGGTCAGGACTCAACACTCAACACAGGACACTCAAGTTCTTCCACACCAAATTCACCCAGTCATGCCTTTATGGATCTTGCTTTGTGTGCTGGGGCTCAGCCACACTGGAACAGAAGTGTACAACTGTCCAGTATGTCTTGGTAAGTATTACGATATCCCTTCACTGGAATTTATACTTAATACTAGCTGTTATTTTATTCAATGATATACAATACAGATTACAATACTGTTAGCTACCCTTGAAGATATTTTACTTAAGCAATAGAAGCCGAGAGGGAGTGTGTTATCACAAAATAACATCACGGCTGTGATTTGGCTGCCGTAGATCATCACAGTCATGATGTTATTGTTTATATGTTTGATAACACACGACCTCCAGTGTCTCTACTGCTTTCATACAGCAGTTAAATAAATACAGTAAGAAATGAATAAACTGGCCGTGAACGCGGCGTTTAATATGTTTTAATGTTCAGCCCCTTCCTCCAAATTATAGCTCCTTAACGAGCAGCTAGTTGCTATGTCAGAGTAACGAGCTCCGCCCACTCGCTGCACAGCCGTCAGTTCGTTCTCCAGCTCCACACAGACCAACTGACAGTTTAGCAATTTAGTGTAGACTCACCTGAAGAGTCTGACCAAATCAGGTGTCAGTCAAAACTTATAAGTGTTCATTTTCTGTTTCTTCTGCACAAAGTAAGAAGAAATAGGTTCAAATAGCTTGAGCATCTCCTATCGCAGTCGTTGCTTAGCAACGGCATCGCAGCGGAGTGACACAATGCGAAAAACCCGCGGTGACATATCAGCACGGTTAGGATACCTCTCAACCAGTCAGCTTGGCCTGAACTGTTGTGTGAAGTTTTCTGTTACACTGGTTTGAAAATACTGACCTAACCAAGCTGGAAAATAACACGCTAAATACAAGCTTGAATGCTATAGCAACCTCATAGTATCACCATAGCAACTACTTTATTATTAGCATTATTATATCAACCCAATTGAGTTCTCAAAAAACAATCAACTGTATTTTGTTGTAAACCGGGGGGCGTTATTGGTACACAAGTCCTTTCTAGTCTTTGGGAGCATCTAATTAACATTAATTGAAATCTATACATCTATACAGGGGTAATTTTATAAATGTCTTTGTATATAAGTGTCTGCAAAACAATTGGTGTAATATCATATTTATATTGAAAATAGTGATTGACTATATACACTCACTGAGCACTTTATTAAGTTCACCCATTGTCCATTGTATCAGTTCTACTTATCATATAGGAGGATATTTTGTAATTATAGACTGTACTTCATGTATATTTCTGCATAATTTGTTGGCCGCCTTTTACCCTGTTCTTTAAAGGTCAGGCCCCCCACAGGACCACCACAGGACCACCACAGAGCAGGTACTATTTGACTGGTGGATCATTCTCAGCATTGCAGTAACACTGATGTAATGGAGGTGTGTTAGTGTGTGTTGGGCTGGTACAAGTGGATCAGACACAGCAGTGCTGCTGGTGTTTTTAAATACTGTGTCCACTCACTGTCCACTCTATTAGACACTCCTACCTTGTCAGTCCACCTTGTCGGTGTAAAGTCAGACGATAGTTCATCTGCTGCTGTGTTGGTCATCCTCTAGTCCTGGTCACAGGACGCTGTTGGCTGGATATTTTTTATTGGTGGACTATTCTCAGTCCAGCAGTGACACTGAGGTGTTTAGAATCTGTGTGTGATCCACTTGTACCAGCACAACACACATTATCAGACCACCACCACGTCAGTTCTACTGCAGTGCTGAGAATGATCCACCACCCGAATAGTACCTGCTCTGTGAGAGTCCATGGGGGTCCAGACCACTGAAGATCAGGGTAAAAGGGGGTTAACAAGGTATGCAAGGAAACAGATAACTATAGGTCTACAAGTGCACCTATATGGTAAGTGAAGCTGATCAAATGGGCAGTGTGTGGCACCTACAAGTTAGGTGTACATGCTGAAGTGCTCAGTTAGTGTATATTAGGGGGCAGTTGTGGGCTGGAGGTTAGGGAACTGGCCCTGTGACCTGAAGGTTGCTGGTTCGATCCCCAGGGCCGACAGTCCATGACTGAGGTGTCCTTGAGCAAGACACCTAACCCCCAACTGCTCCACACGTGCTGTGGATAGGGCTGCCCTCCACTCCGGGTAAGTGTGCTCACTGCCCCCTAGTGTGTGTGTATTCACTAGTGTGTATGTGGTGTTTCACTTCACGAATGGGTTAAATGCGGAGGTGGAATTTCCACGTTTGTGGGATTAAAAAAGTATCACTTAATTTATATTGACATGAGCAAAACTACAGAAGCAAACATCAAATGGCAAGCCTGCCTCGGCTGATTGAATACATTTGGGATCAATAAATTAAACTAAGGATACGTGAAAATTGTCTGGTCTGCCATCCAATTCAGTCTCATCTATTTCACTGTCGCTTTTGGGATATTCATTAGTTATCTCTTTTTTGAGATTATAAACCGGCCTATTGAATAATGTCACACAACTACAACCATACTAATAAGCTACTTGTTATGATGTGATACATATAATGCAAGCCCAAGAGAGCTGGTTAGGAGATTTAGACAAAAGTCATCTATACAAAATATATTTTAGGCCACTAAATCCACTTTTATTCCAAGTTTTTTTATAAGTATTTTAGAAAATTATGCATCAATTTCATCCCACGTCAGTGTCTCTAATAACTATGTAGTTACACATGAATAACATATTCAACAACTATGTAACTGCTGATGATTTACTCTAAGTTACAGATGGATTACAGAAGTACAGCCTATGTAATTACACATGTGCATCTTCTACACAGACACTTTACTCCAGTGCAGTGTTAGTGATGCTTTAAAATAAGCGCACCGTTCCTGTGTAGTTGTTATGTAGTTACTGTGTAATAACGGAGCGGTAATATAGACACTGCTTTGAGTTTAACACATTTAATTAATATCATAAAAGTTACAGTTTAAGATGAGGGGACGTCTGCTGTTCTGCTACATTACAGACTGGTTTAAAGCTGAAACTGGTTACAGCGTCTCAGCACTAGCAACACAAATGCTGGCGAAATGTTAGGAAAGCTGGCAGATACAGTGTAAATAATGTCTTAATGTAAGTTATTATGTCCTTACTTTCACTGCTTCTTCTGAAAACAGCTGCTGTTCCAGTCTGATTACAAATGTACTTACATTTATGTTATTATCTTTGCGTAATCACATGAGGAAAACCTGAAGATGACACACATGTATAATTACATAGGCTGTACTTCTGTAATCCGTCTGCAACATTGGCAAAAGCATTAGAATTTACAGTGTTGTTCACACAGGAGTTCCATCGATTAAGCAGTGGATTGCAGAAATGACAAATACAGTACAGTTGGAGAAAATTAGGTTTATGCTGAAGGACAAACTTAAATTATATGACAAGATCTGGATCCCTTTAATATTATTCCTTAAAGGAGACTGAAATTAAACAAGACCTACTTTGTACCTCCACATCTTATAGGCAGCATTGCAATGCTTCTTAATAAAAATATTGCATCAAAAAAGAAGTTAGTGTTGTTGAATTTGTTGTTGACATATAATTACACAGTTATTAGAGACACTTAAATTGACCTGGTGCATCACTAGTGGGTTTTAAGGAAGGGAATGACCAAATTGTGCTGGTCTTCAACCCCCCAGTATATTCAAAGCTATAGACCCCTGCACTAAATGAACAAGTACATGCTGACTTTGGACTCACTGAAAGAATATGTGTTACTTTATTTCAAAATCACACATGATACCTGTAAGTCGAGAGTATTAACGGAAAATTGCGTCTACAAAACAGGAGCGGCTCCCATCTCCAAACAGTACGCGCCCAATATCAAAGAGACCAAGCATCTGATTGTTTTGGGGGTGCTGGTAATCGCCTGGATGTGGATGGGTGTTTCTGCATGTTTCTGGCACTGATTTGGACTGGAAAGGCCACTTGAGATGCCGCACTGTTCGCTACCAAAGCTAGTGGTCCAGCCACCTGGTGCCTTTGAGAAAAGATGTAATGAGGCATTTGTGAAATACATAGCAATACAAAATAAATAGCAGATTTAAAAAGCAATTTCAAAGAGGCGATCAATTTTGTACTGCGCTAGCAAAAGTGGTCAATGTGTTTGGAATTTAGACTTTGCACTGATTGCACAGTTTGAAAGAAAGCTTTAGACTTGGCAATGCCATTGTGTAAATGTTCTTCTCAATTCTTCCTTGATTCGGAGCATTGAAATGCAAGCTAGGGCTAAAATTGAATAATGTGTTGTGGTCTATGTTTCCTACACATCTTTCTGTTCTGAAGTGACAACAATTTCAGGCCCAGCATTTACCCTACGTCATTTCGTTTGTCATTACTGAGTGGAGTACATTTATGAGGTCCGTCCACCAGTTAACAAATCCAATAGGCAGTGCAGTAAACAAAAAAATATGATTATGCTCAAATGTAAAAATCCCATTGATTTCCAGTCGCAGTGATTTATGGCTGTAGTGCCTCATCTGCAGCACTGATGCGATGCGTTGCCCTCTCGCTCAGAGTTATCTGCTTACTCCAGCTACTCCATGCTTATTCGCTTAATTAAAATGCTATTTATTATTACTTAGTGCTAAGTCAAACGAGATTTCTATTGCCCTTTTAGTTTTCATTTAGTGAGCCAGTTAACAAATAATTACATTTGCTTTCGAGATAACAGCCTCTCTCTAATGATCACAGTGTTCTCAATCTTCATTACCTTTGCTTCAGAGACCAAATGACTAAATTACCGTAGGGGTCATACAGAAAATCCATTAGCAAAGAGGCTGTAACACTTCGCTTAAAAACATAGGCAAGCATCATAACAGGCCTGAATTGCCTTCATAAATCATACGGCGCAAAAGTCCCTACATAATCATACCTCTAACTGGGAGTGCATACAAACACAATGTGAACTTGGTCCCACTTTATATTAAGTGTCTCTAATAACTGCGTAGTTACACATGAATAACATCTGCTACAACATTTTAACTACTGATGACTTAGCCACTGTTACAGATGGATTACAGAACTTCAGCCTATGTAATTACACATGCGTATCAACTTATGGTCAATCAACAAAGACATTTTGGGTGTCTGATGTTTATTCTTTCACACATACACTGGAATTATGCAGCTAATGTAACTAAAAAGTAGTGGAAGCTTCCACCCTTCTGACTAGCACTGTGCAAATTACCTAATTTTATTTTATGTCTGGACATATGATTTGAAATTATCAAGCATTATTTCTTGAAATAATTACAATTCTCAGCCAGTGTCATAAGATCATTTCACTTGATTTTTCACTTAGAAAATGTAGCTAATAAGTAAAAAATTTAAATAGACTGAAGCATCTTATAATATTCATGTCACAAACTCAGAATTAGAAGTCTATGATTTGTAATATATGTCCTGTGTTTAAAAAAGGAAATCCTCTGATTTTACAAAAAATGTGACAACAGTCATTCAGATTGTCACGATTGGCTCCTCCCACTCCTCCATGTGCTTTTTGTTTACTTTTGATGTTGCATGTGCATTTGTTTTGGTTCAGCCCCCTTGTTGTCTGACTCCACCCCTGGTTGTTACCACCTGTTTCCCACCTGTCCCTCGTCTTGCCTCTGTTATATAAGCCCTGTGTTTGCCCTGGTCTGTGTTTGATATTTGATGTTTGTTGTTGTTTGTTTGGTTTGAAGTATTTGGATTTCTGTATTCTGTTTTTATCTCCTTAAGTCTTTCCCTCCATTTCTCCATGTTGGCTCTCTGACCATGGACTGTTCTGACCCTGATTTTGGATTTGCACTTAATAACTCTCGCTTGTCTCCGCACATGCGTCCGCCTCAACGCAAATTACCTGCCTTTGCTGAATAATTGCAAATACGCTTGATTCTGTGATTTCTGACATGTTTAATATCTATATTCATAAACTGGACAAAAGATTGTTTCAAAATGCTTGCTGCTGTAAACAGTAGTAGCCTACAAATGTACAAAGTTCAGGCTGGTTACTATGCGTGGTTTTAGCTATGCAGTGTAGATTGTTTTATTTTTTTTATACACACCTTAGCAGTGTTTTTTTTTTTTTCAGTTTTCTTGCTTGTGATTGTCGCTGTATGATGTATTGTTTATAAGAACGATTTCACAAAGCTATAACCTCCAATAGTCATCTAAATGTAACAAAATCAAGGCTTGAAGATGCTACACAATGAAGATTGTTTTCCCATTTTAATATGAAACAGCAATGTTTCTCAGTCATTTCTCTTGTTTGTTAGTGGAAATGCATGTTGTACTGACAACAATGGGATTCACATGGCTATAATCAGCAACAGCAGCAGCCACAAATATACTAGACTAAGGCTTTTGAGGTGGCTGCTACTTCTGTTTTAAGCAATGCAGTGTGGTTTTGTATACTTTATACAACTTGGCTGTTACTCAGTCTCTTGAGTGGCACTGTATGATGTACAGTTTATCTATAAAAATAGAATTCACATAGCTAAACGTTAGAAACCTGAACATTAGTAGCACCCTAAAATGAACACAATTCAGGCTTTAGAATCGCCATAACTTGTGTTTTTAGCTATACAACTGACTTTTTTGTGCATTTTTTTATAGACAATGTAGCAAGGTAGCCGTCTTCTTGCATGTGAAGGACGTTCTATGATATACTGCTATCTATACAAATGGACTTTTATAGATATAAACAACAGCAGCCATCTACAAGACTGTCTTTCTCCATTTGGCGTAAGTTGAACAGTGTAAATATAATTTTTTCCCCTGTTTTTATTATTTCTTTGACTCACTCAATGAACAGCTCTAACCTGGCCTGGCTTTAAGCAAGGCAGGCGTGAGGATTTATAGAGCAGGCTTTCCGTCATGTCAGGGCATCGTCTGGCCACGTGCGGACGTGCGGTTGTATTTCTGGATGTATGTTTATTCTCTCTGAGACAACAGAGTCATCAGTCACCGCTCTCAGAGGCTAATTTAGCGGAGGCCTTTTAAACGTTCCGATGTGGCTCGTGCCATTCATCAACGCTGGGCCAGCGTTGGCTCTCCGATACCAGAAGCCCTGATTACTGATCATCTGTCTCGCTGCGCCACACCGCAAACACAATACACAACACCTACTTATGAGATCAGCATTCAGCACTGGCCAGAGATACGGCTATGGTCCACTGACCAGAAGCAAGTGAAATAAACCTGCAGAGAAATTAGAAAGAGGCTGTGCATAAGCTTTTTACTTTAGGTCTGTACAAAAAACAAAAAAAAGACTGCACCAATTTTTCAATTATGGCATGTATGAAGCAGTTTCAGGTCATTTCCTTTGTTTCCATTCCCATAGTCATTTAACCCTTAGAAGTCACAGTAATCGCCAATGATAACAAACCACTTTTACATGAACTATTCCTCTCTAGTAGCTCGATGACGCAGCAGAAACCACTCTAGAAGTGTATGTTCTAAACATTCAGTCAGGACCATGTTTGTTGTTGCTAGAAGAAACGATGTTTTATTATAAGTACAGTCTTTTTTTGTGGAAAGAGAAACCTTTTGCCACATTTTTGGCATTTCTTGACATCAAAACAAAGAGAAAAATGTCAGAAGTGCAAACTTGGAACATATCAATACAAAATGTGACGTAATCATATATAACCATGTAATTACTCATATATAATTATGTAATTACATAGTAATTATCTTATAACGGTAAAGAAAACACAGTAATAGCTTCAGACTTCTAAGGGTTAATCAAAGTTAAACATTTTGAAAGATACAACCTTCACTCTGCATACTGACAATCGATGTAATCTAGAACCAGGCCCATTGCCTTTTTTTTGTAGGAAACCTCTGAAAGAACAACAGAAAAAACAAAGTACACTGCTTTCCATTCTGAGGCACCTCAACAACGACAGCTTGGCTGTTCCTCATATAAAACCAACTCTCACTACTACAGTCAGCCGGCACGTACTTACAGTACACAGTACGTGGGGCAGAACCTGACACTACAAACACATTTGTTTCTGGAGCCGGAACGTGAAGGAGGGAAATGGGTTTAAACCAACAACACATCTTCCATTTATTCGCTGCTTCTACGATCTTGCTGTATGAAAAAGAAATCCCTTGAAGACGTTCCCCTTAGAGAATCCACCCCAAAAGGCGAAAGAAGTAATGTACATGTAAACCTGTTCTCTAAATGACTGTGCAAGATTCTATGTTCTGGACTTGAAGAGTGCTTTGATAAAGATGAAGCGATGGTGAACGCTTCATTTCATGTGAAACTAAAGCCGGCTGTCGGATGAGAGGCTATGCAGAAAAAGATATTTTACACAGCAACAGTTGCGGTACCTCACAAGGCAATACGTCTGGCGAAAAATTAGTTTCTTTCCCTTTTTTTCTCAGAGAAAAGGGTGGTTCAGTGTTCTCAGCTGCTCAATTCATATTGATTTTTTTTCGTTACCCGAAGAAGCCATGAGTCATAGAAATATCTGACAAAACAGAAACATACAGATACTGATCAGAGAACACTGATACAGGGCAGCGGGGCTAGTCCGGCATTTTGATTTATCACCACAGAGATAGAATACCTCCCAATGTCTCTGCGAAATGAAAAAAAAAAAAAACAGAACCGTATTCCTGGACAGGAAAGCGGCCTGACACCCACTGCCCATTCTTCTCACTCGCCCGTGAGATCCTTTCTTTAGTCTTCTCAACCACATCCCAAGCCTAGGCTTGGCATTATGTTGTGGTATTAAATTCGAAGTGCATTGAAGGACATAAGTATCCAAAGCTTGTCCTTAGAGAATCTTATCACACCAGGCCATGACAACACCTTAGCGCCTTGTGTTTTTTTTATTTTTTTTGTTTGTTTTTTTTTTTTTTTATTTTTTGTTGGTTGATAATCTATGCCAGGATATCTTCTCCCACAGAACTGTTCCATATTTTGTCTTCCCACCCAACTCTTTCAAGTATCAGTGAGTCATTTGCACCCTCTCAATGATTGTTCTCTTCCATTATGTCCTCGATTGAGCGGCATTATCGTTAGGAACGAAACAAAAATCCGCGGCTAGGAGGAGAATATATTGCTGCTGTCGTTGTGGCCGTAGAGGTCAGCTAGCTTCTTGAACCGCGGCCCCCAGTCGCTCAGGTAGTCGTAACTCTGCTCCGAGTCCGTGCTGAGTGACTCCAGCGAGCTGAGTGACTCAGCCACTGAGCCGCTGCCCTCGAAGGCGTACGTCTGCAGGGAGTCATAAGGAGGAGCTGAAGGGTCCACATCCGCATCCTTCAGCCGATCCCATATAAAATCCCGGAAGATGCCATTGTCAGGCGTGATCTTGTATGGCGGTGGGCGTGAGCAGTAGAGTGTGGGCACCTCTGGTGTGACGTCCCGCCGAGCTTTGCTGTCTCTGGCCACGTTGAGGTTGCGCAGCGCGACCATGTCGAAAGCCTCGGTGTCCTCCTCCCCGCCACCCTCATCGTCGTAACGGACGATGTTCTCCCGCACGTCGCGATCTTCGTCCAGAATCAGAGGCTCTTTCTTTCGCCTCCGTACCGTCACGATCAACAGCACCAGCACTGGAGACACATAATGAAAGTGGTTAGAATTCAGAAGCATTACATGGTTCATTGCTGTCATGACAAAACCATGAAATGGAAGCTTTGTTTAAGAAGGAAAGAAAATGTTCTTAGCTTTAAATAACTGTAATGGAGTTAAATACCCAAGTAATTCTGCATAATATCTATTGATCAATTCACGATAAAATACTAATACAATGTAAAGGGGGGGGGGGCTGGTATTTCCAAGTATTGTAATAAATGGACAAATAAATACTAAACAAACTTTTGGGGTGTGAGGTTTTGATTTTAACCTAATTACTTTTTGGGCACTTTCATTCCACCCTGCTGAAAACACGCAGGTTTAGACCGTAGCATATAATGTGAACCCATTCCTTCGAGACTTTAGCTTGTCTTTGTTTAGATGGTAGCATATAATGTGAATCCGCTCCTTTGAGATCAGATACATCACAAGACTTTAGCTCGTCTTCGTCTAGGGAGTAGCATATAATGTGAACCTGATCCTTCATGATCAGATATAACACAAAACTTTAGCATGTCTTTTGTTTAGACAGTAGTATATAATGCAAACCCGTTCCTTTGAGATCAGATATAACACAAAACCTTAGCATTTCTTTTGTTTAGACAGTAGTATATAATGCAAACCCGTTCCTGAGATCAGATATAACACAAAACTTTAGCATGTCTTTTGTTTACACAGTAGTATATAATGCAAACTCACTCCTTTGAGATCAGATATAACACAAAACTTTAGCATGTCTTTTGTTTACACAGTAGTATATAATGCAAACCCGTTCCTTTGAGATCAGATATAACACAAAACTTTAGCATGTCTTTTGTTTACACAGTAGTATATAATGCAAACCCGTTCCTTTGAGATCGGATATAACACAAAACCTTAGCATGTCTTTTGTTTAGACAGTAGTATATAATGCAAACCCGTTCCTGAGATCAGATATAACACAAAACTTTAGCATGTCTTTTGTTTAGACAGTAGTATATAATGCAAACTCGCTCCTTTGAGATCAGATATAACACAAAACTTTAACATGTCTTTTGTTTAGACAGTAGTATATAATGCAAACTCGCTCCTTTGAGATCAGATATAACACAAAACCTTAGCATGTCTTTTGTTTAGACAGTAGTATATAATGCAAACCCGTTCCTGAGATCAGATATAACACAAAACTTTAGCATGTCTTTTGTTTAGACAGTAGTATATAATGCAAACTCGCTCCTTTGAGATCAGATATAACACAAAACCTTAGCATGTCTTTTGTTTAGACAGTAGTATATAATGCAAACTCGCTCCTTTGAGATCAGATATAACACAAAACTTTAACATGTCTTTTGTTTAGACAGTAGTATATAATGCAAACTCGCTCCTTTGAGATCAGATATAACACAAAACCTTAGCATGTCTTTTGTTTAGACAGTAGTATATAATGCAAACTCGCTCCTTTGAGATCAGATATAACACAAAACCTTAGCATGTCTTTTGTTTAGACAGTAGTATATAATGCAAACTCGCTCCTTTGAGATCAGATATAACACAAAACTTCAGCATGTCTTTTGTTTAGACAGTAGTATATAATGCAAACTCGCTCCTTTGAGATCAGATATAACACAAAACTTCAGCATGTCTTTTGTTTAGACAGTAGTATATAATGCAAACTCGCTCCTTTGAGATCAGATATAACACAAAACTTCAGCATGTCTTTTGTTTAGACAGTAGTATATAATGCAAACTCGCTCCTTTGAGATCAGATATAACACAAAACCTTAGCATGTCTTTTGTTTAGACAGTAGTATATAATGCAAACTCGCTCCTTTGAGATCAGATATAACACAAAACTTCAGCATGTCTTTTGTTTAGACAGTAGTATATAATGCAAACTCGCTCCTTTGAGATCAGATATAACACAAAACATCAGCATGTCTTTTGTTTAGACAGTAGTATATAATGCAAACTCGCTCCTTTGAGATCAGATATAACACAAAACCTTAGCATGTCTTTTGTTTAGACAGTAGTATATAATGCAAACTCGCTCCTTTGAGATCAGATATAACACAAAACTTCAGCATGTCTTTTGTTTAGACAGTAGTATATAATGCAAACTCATTCCTGAGATCAGATATAACACAAAACTTTAGCATGTCTTTTGTTTAGACAGTAGTATATAATGCAAACTCGCTCCTTTGAGATCAGATATAACACAAAACTTTAGCATGTCTTTTGTTTAGACAGTAGTATATAATGCAAACTCGCTCCTTTGAGATCAGATATAACACAAAACCTTAGCATGTCTTTTGTTTAGACAGTAGTATATAATGCAAACTCGCTCCTTTGAGATCAGATATAACACAAAACTTTAGCATGTCTTTTGTTTAGACAGTAGTATATAATGCAAACTCGCTCCTTTGAGATCAGATATAACACAAAACCTTAGCATGTCTTTTGTTTAGACAGTAGTATATAATGCAAACTCGCTCCTTTGAGATCAGATATAATGCAAGACCTCATGTCCTAAAAGCAGTACTCCACACCATTCACCGATATGCAGATCAAGTCTTCTTTTGACACTGTTAAGACATTTGCACTGCAAAGCTTTTGAATAATGCAAACCAGCTTTTATAAATCAGATACAACAAGTTATAAACCTACTTAGAAGTGATCAATGCAATGCAAATGTCAATTTTTTTCTCAAGCAAAATAATCCCTCACTAAGCCATGGGTCCACCGGCCTAAGAAAAGATATATCAGTTTGCATTGAAGCCCCAGTCATTAATGAATAAGAAGGTCAAAGCTTTTTACTGTATCAAAGTTAATTGAACATTATCATTCTTCAAAGAACACACCTCCTAATAAGTCATAGAGGACGGATCAGGGGCCTTTTAGCCTTTGAACCTTTTAAAAACAAAGCTCTTCAGAACTTTGTTCAGAAACGATAGCATATTTATGACTCTGAGATAAAGCAAGGAGTAAGTACAGAATCAGCGGGCATGCAGGAGATGGTATCTCTGCCATATTTATGACACCGCACCAAAATACTATCCAATTGGGTAATGTACCAGAGAGCATTTCCATTATTTCTGAGCTAGAATGCCATGTAGCACCTATAAGATAACTGCTATTATCTCTGCAGTTCAATTAAGCCAGATCAGGTACATTAGCTTTATCAATATATTCATCAGATTGGCCTGTAGCACCTTCAGCAGCACAGCTGAGAGATTGGGAGTAAGAGGTGTTTTATCATGTGGGATGCAGGGACAGAGCCTGTTACGGAGTTCATCTGATTTAATCTCCTTAATACATGCTTTAGTCAATTATCCGTAGAGTACTGTGCACTCTCCCACACGTACATACAAGTGAGGAAAAACACCTGCAGGTCTGGATGGGGTAAGACAGCTTTTTGTTAATCCTTTTTAATCCTAATGTTTAGCTTCAGCATTTAACATTATGTTCATTAAAGTCTCTTCCTTGGCTCGAAGTGCAGTTTTGAGTAATGATGTGATGATAATCCCAAGGTAGGGCTGTATATCAGCAACATCTTGTGATTAACTGTATTGAGACTTATGGATCTACAGTAGTGTGAAAAAGTCATAGAACATCCTTCATTTATTTACTTTCCAGCCAAATGGCCATCAAATGTAAGTTATTCATATTTCAATGTCAGGAAAACAGCAGAAAATAATCTATTTGACAGAAAATATAATATCAAAAGCAGTTCTTGCCTTTATTACGGCTTTTATTTTTCCAACACTTCCAAAGTTCAGTTGGTTGCGTTTCTGCTTCTAATGATCCCAGTAATTCCAAACACATTCAATAATGTCGACATCTGGACTTTTGGGTGGCCAGTGTTATGTTCTGAGAAAATCAGTGTCTTATTATTCTTTATTATTATGTCACTTATTTTCACTTACGATCTTTGCCATTTTCCTTCCTTTTGCCAAGTGACGTCCTTTATGCTCATTGAATTAAAATTGAAAAATGTGTGTAGAGGGTACTAAAACAGATAGCCTAATAAGTAAAAAGACATCTTAATAAGTTAAAATCTTACATTCATTTTTGGATTATTATCAGGACATTTTAATAATAATAAGTTTATTTGTTTTAAGGAATTTTTGGGGATATTTTATCTGAAATCCTAAAAATGACGCTTGTTCAAGTGTCTTTAGTAAAGGGGATGGTTCGATGTAGAATCATGGGTTCTATATTAAACCATTTCATGCTTAAATGGTCCTTTGCATGTTTTTTCAGACTGAAGGAGATTGTGTTGTATGCGGATCTGTACAGAGTCTTTTTGAAACTGATTCTATACAGCACAGAAGAGCATTCTGCTATTGTTATGAGTGCCAAGCTTGTGGACAGTCTGATGAACCATTTTACCATGCCAAGAACCATTTAGCCATTAAATGGGTCTCTATAGAACCCAAAGTTTCTAAAGAGAACCATTTTATTTACCACAGAACACTTGAAGAACCCTGTTTTTAAGATTGTAGCTTTAAACCAAATGATCTGCCAATGTAAAAAGGCAATTTCACTAGATAAACGTATGTTAAACCTACACTACAATCTCAGAATATGACATATTAGCTATATGGACTATATTTGGGATGATCCCACTTGTTATCATGTCTAGCTGTGATTTTAGATGGATGAATTTCCACAAGCTCATGTTTAGTGTTGCAATTGTAAGTGTAGCATTTCGCTACCTTTGACAGAAATATTGCAAAAATGCATATCTTGGCAAGTGAAAGCAATGAAGGCAATATTTCTAAGATTTCTAATTATGTGATTGTGATATGAATGCTATAAAATTTTATTTTATGTCTGGACATATGATTTGAAATTATCAAGCATTATTTCTGGAAATAATTTCAATTCTCAGCCAGTGTCATAAGATCATTTCACTTGATTTTTCACTTAGAAAATGTATCTAATAAGTAAAAATTTTAAGTAGACTGAAGGATCTTATAATATTCATGTCACAAACTCAGAATTAGAAGTCTTTGATTTGTAATATATGTCCTGTGTTTAAAAAAGGAAATCCTCTGATTTTACAAAAAATGTGACAACAGTCATTCAGATTGTCACGATTGGCTCCTCCCACTCCTGCATGTGCTTTTTGTTTTGGTTCAGTCCAGCCCCCTTGTTGTCTGACTCCACCCCTGGTTGTTACCACCTGTTTCCCACCTGTCCCTCGTCTTGCCTCTGTTATATAAGCCCTGTGTTTGCCCTGGTCTGTGTTTGATATTTGATGTTTGTTGTTTGTTTGGTTTGAAGTATTTGGATTTCTGTATTCTGTTTTTATCTCCTTAAGTCTTTCCCTCCATTTCTCCGTGTTGGCTCTCTGACCATGGACTGTTCTGACCCTGATTTTGGATTTGCACTTAATAACTCTTGCTTGTCTCCGCACATGCGTCCGCCTCAACGCTCCGAGCTGTTACCCAGATTATTTTCTAAAGTGACCACTACAACACAACAGCTTTTATAAGTTATAATAATGGTAAAAGAGTGGTAAATTCCCTACTGGGGACTAATTTGCTTTGTATCTCTCCACCTTTAATGTATTAAAAGTGTACGTTTTAGGTCTAAAATTTCTCAAAGCTAGCTTTCAGGCATCAGACAGCATACTCACAACCATGTTCATACAATAGCTTCCTCTAATGGAGCATTAAACTCTTCAGATGTCTGGTTCCTATCACCACCACTGAGGGCCATTATGACTTCTCTAGAAGCATTTTACATCAAACAGCTCTGAATGAGTTTGTTTACATCTTGGCCATCTAGCTTCATGTTGAAAGTGAGTGTAATTCACTGTTAAAATGCTAAGATTTCATTTCTTTCAGTGTGGTATACATGCACCCCTTGTCAAACACATTCATGAGTCCATTTTTCTGAAATATTATTGTACTTCTGGGGACCTCTATCATCATAAGCGCACACACACAAACAAACACACTTAAACCCCTCCTGCTCAGTGTTAGTCCTGCAGAGATTTAAGCCCATGGAGGCTCTTGTGTATCTTTACTCTGTGTACTGTCGTGCTAGCGTGTAGTTAAACCAGCAGCGATAAACACACAGGCAGTAGCGCCGAGATTTAGAGGCGGAAATGTGCTGTAAATATGAGGCTCCAGCGGTCACCCTGCCTTCCCCCACTCTCCCACGGAAGGCTTAGCCTGCACCGGCCAGCACTAAATCCTTTTTTATGAGTCTGGCATATGCCTACTGTATCTGCGAAATAAGGCAGGATTATACATCAGTCAAAAAAACACCACCCTGCCCCGAAAGCATGGGTCATCCGCATGATCCAAAAAGATAAACAGCAGCTCGTGCTATAAAAGGGACCATAGAATACTTACATTACAGTGGAAGGTTATGGTGGCAAGAAAGAGGAAAACATATGTGCACGTCTTTTAGTTTTGAGGTTGTATATACACAAACAGGACTATAAAACAAAAGAAAAATGGGGGAATGTTACAGGGCACGTTTGTTTATCACACCTCTCCCTGCATAAAACCTCAGGGCCAGATTTACTATGACTTTTGCAGCAGGTTTCTACCACAAATAGGATGTATTCTGAAAAGAACAGCCAGCCTGCTATGTCCGAAATAAGTGCCCACGCCAAAGCTTGCAAAACATGGAAGAAAAAGGCCATTCTCTCCCTGATACTCATGCACTTTAAAAAGGACTGTGAAGAAAATTGGTGGAGATTTTGGAAACAGGGCTGATTACTTATCAGTTTGGATAACTGACAGATATCTGAATGCTATACTTCACCAGAGGAAAGTGTAAAGCCTGAGTCTTATCTTATGTTTTGGTCAGGGGTTTTTATTTTTTGCACAAAAAAAAAAAGAAAAAGATAAAGAAGCAGAAAGACTACTGCAGCCGTCTAAAGGCCATTTCACGCTGGATGTTAAAGCACCAATGAACATTGAGCCTCATTCACCAACCGTTCTTAAGAAGAAGAAAATCCCACGTATGAAGATTTTTCAGTTTTCACAAACATTATGACATTCACCAATGTTTTCCTATTTGGGATTTGGGAAATCAGAATCTACACACACTCAGGAGCAAAAAGGTGCCAACAGTTCTGTGGTTAAAGAACACATCAATAATATGATGTAAACTTTTTTCTTAGGACCTTTCTGAAGAATAAATAAAAAAAAAAACTTATGGGTGAATGAGGCCCATTAAGCTGAAGCTCCTTTACACATGCTTGTGTAGATTAACTGTAATAAAGCAATATCATTTAGCAATTTATCTCATTCATGATTAGCTATTTAACTTTTCATCAGTTAAAAAACGTAGGACGTGGCTAGGCTTAGTCTAGTGTTAGCTCACTAAATTGAACCTCACTTGTTTGCTGTGTCATATTATGCAAAAGTTAGTTCTGGCCGCACTGGTTGAGAAATGTTCTAACCATGCTATTATGGCAAAATAATTGTTTCACAAACACTATCACTCTGCTGAGACACTGTTGCTAAGCAACGACTTTGAGAGCTGTAGGAAACGCTCAAGCCATTTGAACAGTTTTACTTCTTACTTTGCCACAAACAGAAAATGGAAAATAGTTCACATTTGACCGGCAGCCGATTTGGTCCGACTCTGAAGATGAGATGACACTAAATTCCCAAACTGTCGTCACCACTGAGCTCTGAGCAGCTTTTCAGTCGGCAGCTGTGACAGAAGCACAGCTAAACAACCTGGAATCAGCCAGAAATGAACCCAACACCATTCGCCAATCTAAATGGGCTGTAAGATGCATTACAGATTGGCTATGACAAAACAACATCAACATTTATCTGGCAAAAATTGACAAAACTGAGCTAAACTTGATATTGTGGTAGTTTTCGCAAACATCACAGATGTTATTTTGTGATAACACACTCCTTCTCGTGTTCTTTTGCTTAAGTGTGTAGCCACCTAATCCTTAGGTCTTACAAACAGAGCATATATCTTATGTACGGTAGTTTGCATCACTAGCTACAGTCTTACTAAATTGATCTTTCATTGCATTGCTTGCACATATTGTGACCGAGTCAAGGCATATTTTGTACTGCCTTTGTTACGAACACTCAGCTTCACTATTTCACTGTTACTTATATCATAAAAGCATGGCACATTGAATATGCAGCACATTTAGAATCCTTTGCATAGTACTTTGCATCATTAGCTCACTAAATTTAATGTTGAGTTGAGATGTTTGCACATATTGCAACTGCATCAAGGGATATTTTGTGCTGCCTTTGCCATAGACACCCAGCTCCACTGTCACTCTGCTTATGCCATTCAGGCAAAGAATATTGCTGCTGTTCAAAGAAAAACAAGTATCTTCAAACTGGTAGCTTTAAAGGAGAGGCTACAAACACCCTTCACCCCTTAAAATCTCAGGCTTATTACATACTATGTAATACTGTAATACATAATGTGTACTTACTCATTATTCAGTAACTACAAGAACTTTAATGCAAACTTGCTGAGCTATTCTTAGATTATAGAAAGAAAGACCCACTGGTGGTCCCTGGTCATTTAAAGGGTTAACCTTTAATGTAAGGTGATGTAAGGATATTTTATTCTAATTGTTTTTGGGGCCGTTCTACATTTCTATATCACATCATGAAATGTTTACATGTATGTAAAGGAGAACTGCCATGTTCAAATGATGCCAAAACAAATAAAAATGGACAAAAATGGAGATATGTACATGTTTTTACAAAGCTTTACAAAACTGAACGTCAATTTTAGGTGCACTGCATGCAGATCACAAGTGTTTTGCACTGCTTTTGCCATAAACATCCAGCTCCTTTATGTTGCTGCTCTTTACGCCTTACAAGCAAAGCAGTTTTATGCACCATAGTTTGTGTGATTGGCTACATCTTTACTATGTGATTTCAGATGTACTGTTTGCGCATATTCCGTCTGCGTCAAGGCATATTTTGGGCTGCATTTGCCACCATTGTATTTGATTGTTACATCTAACAAGCAAAGCACATTTAGTAGGCAGTGCTATGCACGGTAGTTAGTGTGATTAGTTTCAGGCTTACAAAACCGAAATTTAATTTTAGATGCTTCGCGTGTGGAAGTTACGACCACAACAAGGCACATTTCACACTGTTTTCTTCACGCAGGTCCATCTGGCCCTCGGTGTTGTTCATTTTCCTCATATGAGATATCACAGTACAGACACAACACTCGCCCCTCAGGACTAGCTCCATTTCTCTAGGGCTTGCTGTCCCAGGCCAATAGATAGCGCAGGAGTACAGATGCCTGGCTGCAGGATGTCCTAGCACAGGGGAAGAGAGAGAAGCTGATAAAGAGAGAGAGAGAGAGAGAGGGAGGGAAAGAGAGAGAGAGACAGGGGAAGTTTGATGAGAAAGAGAGGTAAGGGGTGGGGAGGGGTGGTGTATGTGTGTGTGTGCGTGTGTGGGAAAGGGAGTAAATATCTAATGATCCGTCCATCGGCCTGCCACAGAGCGTGTGAAATATGGTGCCACACACTCATACTTCATCCTTAGGCTTGGTGTAGATTCCCAGAGCCCGACAGGCTTAGAGAGCCAGAGACTGGCCTGAGGAAGCTGCACATACATGTGCATACATACACCCCACACCCACACTCACAGGGGGATGGGCCAGGGTTGAAACACTGCCTCGGTTTTTGAGGGCATTTGTGGAACTATTCAGTTAAATATCGCTGCTTTCGGGGGGAAAACCTTGTATCTCCAAAATGGTAACTTTACAGGAGAAGGAAAAAACCTACTTTACTTTTAATGTAAGTCAATAGAACCAGAATATTTTCCAAGTCATTTTGTGTTGGTTCTTTTAGTCCATTAATCAGGAAATTTAAATACAATGTAAAGGGCAGCATGTACTTTCAAATTATGTCAAAAACTACAGTGATATACTATCGCCTTTTAGTATTTGCTTAATTTCATTAATTCATTAATAAAGCAGTTGAGCAAGAGTAATCGCAAGACGGCCAGCCAGGACAATAGCACAAAAATTACACATGAACTATAACGATGGTCTGACGGGTTAAGTCGACTCAAATGACTTAAGGAAACCGATTACCTCAAATGTTTTAAGTTCAGTAACTCATTTACACTCCAGTTGAGTAAACTGTATGAATGCCATTTGTTTTCTGGATAGTTGTTCTAACTCAACATAAGTAAGTAACTGTAAAGTAAATTCACCATTAGGCTATCATTTAAAAATAATAATAAAAAAAAAACAGCATTGTATTGTGTTGCAGAAATATGATCATAGACAATCCACCTTAACATCACTACAGACCACCTCACCAAACACTGGCTGTGTTTACATGCCAAGATTTTTGCCAATCTGACTGAATACATTCTGATTACAGATTCAGACGGAGGTGTTTATGCTCACTCTATTCAACAATCCGATGGAAAATCTTCGTTTACATGCTCGCTACAAGTAATCCGATGCAAAATGACGTGCATGCATGGAGAACCACTTAGAGTAAATGTTACCATGACAGTGAACGTCACGTGAGGTCCAGTCAGAGTGAGATGAGCAGCAGTGAGCAGTGATTGTGTTTTTAATTACTTTAAAATGATGTCTCCTCTGCAGACCAGCTTCTGCTCCGCCATGTTGAACGATAAACTTTTGCCAGTGCCAGCTTATGAGTTCTCTGTTTTTGCTGTGATATGAATGCACATGCGCAGAACGTACTTACACGTTTTTAACAGATTATTAGGTTGCATGTAATCTTGGCTACTGACAGTACAGTCCAGATGTGGTCTCTGGGTCATTAAGCCTCAGTGCTAATTTTTAATCAGTACTGATAAAAAATCATGAATCACAAGAGATTATAAATCAAGTCGACGCAAGGGAAGGTAGGCTGGGAGAATAATGACACACAGACAGTGAAGAGACATGTCCATTATATGTATCAAGTATCAAGAGGCAAAACTGAAGTTGACACACATGTAATTACATAAGGTGAATTTATAAGGTGTAATCCATCTGTAACATTGACTAAGTCATTAGTAGTTACACTGATGTTGCATGTGTCGTTCACATGTAACTACACAGTTATTAGAGACACTTAATATGAAGTGGGACCTTATTCTTTCATTAAGATGTGCAGTGAGTTTACAGTGTAGTGCAGTTGTTAGTTTGAGATGAGAATCCCAACACGGATGCAAATGTACCCCAAAGTAAAGTTGCAGAGAGGCTTTCTTTAACACGGTCAGCAGACACAGCAGCTAGACTGAGGCACAAGTCTTGAAAACATGCTGAAAGATTGTTTACCATCAAATTAGCAGTGTTTAAACACTGGGGGCCAGATAATTTCACCACAGAATGTCTGAAATATTTATGATTTACTCACATCAAAAATGTGCTCGAGCAGAACACGTACCCAAACGTTTAATTCAGTGATAATTATGTTTTTCCTAATCATCTAAATTGTCACAGACATTCTATCCAGCTGCTTTTAATTATTTAAAGTACAGAGGGCAAAGTCCCTGTGATGGACTGGCGACCTGTCCAGGGTGTGTCCTGCCTTCCACCCAGTGAGTACTGGGAAAGGTTTAAGCACCCATAATCACCCCGAAGGATAAGCTAGAAGGCATTTTGAATTTTTTATGTTTTTCTCCACTTGATTTCATACAGTAGACACAGAAACCTACAGGCAAAATAAAAAGGTCTTGGCTCAATTTTTTGCCCTTAAACATAAAGCAAATGTACCGATATTTTGACCCGAAATCCACGACACGTATCAAACCACGTACCCACTATACCAGTGCATCCCTATGGGGAACCAAACATGCTTTTTCATGGCATCACTTCAACTAGCCTTTATTTTTCAGAGGGTAGTTGAATATCAGATAACAATGAGATGAACATATACAAAGCACCTACAGTAGACTACAGTAGAATAGAGGTTCTGACTTCTAGCCACTTCTGGACCAAGTTAAGACACCGTGGTGCCCATGGGTATCTTAACAGTTTGCTGCAAAGCTTGTGTTTATTTCTTTTCTCTTCAAAAATCAACAAAATATTCCAGAGGTGCTCACAATTTTTCATAGGATTTGCCTAAATAGCAAGCATGCTAAGTAGTCAAAGGAGCCCCCTGCTATCCTGTCAGAGGGGGCACTTTCACTGCATCTCTTCACTCAGTAGGGTGTCAAGTTAACTTTGGCAGTGAGGAAGAAGGTCTTCATAAATTTTGATGGGAAAGATTGGATTGGTGTGTTATGAGATGTTGACATGCACTGTGTGTGCTCTTTGACAACAAGGCCAACAGATAGAGATGCTCATTGTCCTTATGGCCAGCTCATCCCTGTATACTGCCCATCAAAGGTTTCAGGACAACTGATGCCCTTTGAAGTCTCAATTGGAATGGCTGTAATATAGAGCCATTGAGTTTTAACTGAACCTGAATTTTTGGTCAAAACATTTTCTGGACAGGACAAAGTTTGTGTCTAAGCCCAATCTGAAGCTGTAGACTACAGTGAGGTAGAGGACCGTTACTCAAAAAAGTGTTGTTTTTTTTATGTAGTCTTCTGGGGACAGGGAAAAGCTTTCTGATATCACTCCCAGAAATTACTTTCTGAACACTTGCATTTCGAGTCTTACGGTAAAAGACGAGTTTAAGAAAAACTACTTTTCCTTGAAACTTAATCCTGCCTCTTTCCGTAACTCGTTAAAAGGAAATGCAAGCTTGCACCCCATCAATGTGCATTACTTCACTAAAACAGCCTGGGGAGAAAAAAAAAACCCTCCACTCTCACCATTTACCAAACACCAAACATCTCTCTGGGCACAAGAGGCCAGCTTCGACCCTCCCCTTGTCTCTGCCCTGCCATTCCATGATTATGGTGGGTGTTATATAGACTTTCTGCACAGACTATACAGTTACTGACCATTCCCACTTAAAGTAGTGATCCAGCTTTGCTGCAGCTATGACACAAGATGGATGTTCGTCGGCGAGCGGCGGATCAATTTAACATTATCCCCAATTTGCCGTAATTGGATTGAGAAAACAATCCATCATGCAGAATCAATTAAACAACAAGTGGGATATTTTTTGTGGAGGGCCTCGTCCTCATCGACCCTGTAAAAATGAGCCATCGCTGGCTAGATTATGCACTGCCACTCTCCCTCTGTCTGTGCGAGGTTCTGTACTAGCTGCGGTAACCCCAGGGCAGCAGTTGCTAATGGAGATGCAGTCGGAGATATGCTCAGTCTGCCTGTGGACATTTATACGACCACACTATAGCCAGCCGTGGTTTACAACACTTGTCTGCCACCGGCTTTGCAGAGCTACTGCATTATCCGCTAAATAAATTGCCGTTTACAGCAAAGGAGGCAAGTGCATGCTAGATCTTCATAAGGGCATTTACATTGTTAGGGAAGGACTAGGAGCAAAAATAGACCCTGGACTTCAGTCCAGCCTGTCCCAACAAAATTGGCTTGACACCAACCTTCCTTGCTCCCTTTTCAGTCTTCTTCACCGTTCACTTTATTAGACTATAATGAATTATGCAAATTTGTTAGCTTGCTAACGTTATTCCTTATAGGTAAGGTCTAAAGATAGTCACGTGTGAAATTTTGGGCACCCTTGGAAAATGACGTCTCGTTGATTTTTGAAGTGAAAAGAAACTAACACGACTTGTGCAGCAAATTATTTAAAAATACAATTTGTCTGCCAATATTAATTTACAGTTACATTATATTTGCTTAACTTAAAAAAATATATTGCATCAAGGTGCAAACAATTGAACACCCTTCTAGTAGTCATTAGGACTTAAATGACACATTTGGACTGGTGAGGCAGGTCAACGATTGTCAGTAGGGATTGTCAGCTGATTTCAGGGTGTAACAAATTCTCTGACTCTTTTAATCTTGTGCTAAAATTCAACAACTCCAGGCTCTTCTGGGCAACTGGATGTGGATAGAAAAATAAAGTTAAATGATGGGTACAAAGATGGGGAAGTCTATAAAAAGATATCAAAATATGGGCTTCCAGCTTGCAATTTCTACTGTCTGAAATATCATTAATAAATGGCAGTTAACAGGAACTGTGGAAGTCATAGCGAGATCTGGAAGACCAAAAAAACAACAACAAAAATACCCTCTGTATTCTGACCAGGCAAAGCAAAACCCCCATATGACAGCAAAGGACTAGCAGAAAGATTTAGCTGGCACAAAAGCAGTGGTGCACCTTTGTATAGTGCAGGTTTGAGGTTCTGAGAACATGAACAGAACAACTTCTAGCTGCTAGACGAAATGAAGATACCATGGTACCCATGGGTATCTTAAGAGTTTGCTGCTGGGTGTTTTGCATAGAATTTGCCTATCTAGCTAGCGTGCTGAGTAGTCAAAGGAGACCCCTGCTATCCTGTCAGGGGGGACAGTTTCACCTCATCTCTTCACTCAGTAGGTTCAAGTTAATTTTGGCAGTGAGGAAGAGGTTTTGACTGGAAAGATTGGATTGGTGTGTTATGATTTGTCGACATGCACTGTGTGAGTGTCATTCATGCTATTTGACCACAAGGTCAACAGACAGAGTGGCTCATTGTCCTTATGGCCAGTTCATCCCTGTATACTGCCCATCAAAAGTTTCAGAACAACTGATTTGAAGGACACACTCAATTGGAATTGCTGCAATATAGAGTTATAGAGTTTTAATTAGACCTCAAATTTTGGTCAGTTTTCTTTCTGGCCAGGACAAAGTTTGTGTCTGAGCCCAATCTGAACCTGCTTGGTAGCCAGCAAGTACACAATCTGCTTTATCCACCAAACTATCGTTATAGGAGAACAACCCCAGCTATAGCTCTAGCTACCGACCTGAAGCTGTGCTAGAGGCGGCATTAGCTGCCTGCATTGCCCACTCGTGAACCGGCAGACATCACAGGCGCCCCGAAATTACTCTACATTTTATCATTAAAATAGCGCTGATGACTGACAGCTTAAAAAATAATCACAACATCAAAGACATTTTCAAAGGCAAAATAATCGCAATGTTACATTAAAGTGTAAGCTTCTCTTTAGCACCCCCAGTGGACATTTGTTTCTCAAAAGTGCAGCAAAAAGTACATGAGGGCACGTATTTACAGCTCTGCAAAAAAGTGGTCAAAGGTTCGTACATCCCATAAGACCAGGTTGATTAAAACATATTAAACATATTCATTTCTTACTTTATTTATTTAACTGTTGTATAAAAGCAATAGAACACTCGAGGTCGTGTGTTATCGCAAACGTGCCTGTGACCAAATCACTGTTGTGATGTTATCTCACAATAAACTCTCAGCTTCATGTTCCTCAGAGTGACTTCACTGCTATGAAGAGTATTTTGGCCCACTGGTGGTCTAAACACCTGAAGGGTTTCAATGCTGATGAGTGCTGACATCACCATAAGGGGTGGAGCTTTTATTAGTTATTAGTTATTTCTGGCAATATTTAACCAGCATTCTATCCAACACGCTAAGCTCTTGCATAAACACTCTCTTATTAAACTTATATTAAGAAGCTACTAGGTGTCGGCAAATGTTTGATACTCTTTGCCTGTGCGACACTGTGGCCAGGACTGTCCTGGAGTATACTGGGCTCGCCTGACCTCTACGTTTGTCCACCTTAGGCTGTGCAGTAATGAGAGGAAGGAAAGCACTCTGAGACAAAGCCAAAAGTCATCCGAGCATGCCACAGTGGATGTCATTATGTGGAGATGCAGCTCGGAACATTTTTTAGATGGCCTAGTTTTAACACTGACTAAAAGTCATCTACAAAACAAAACAGACACTGATTTGTTTAAACTACACAATAGCTGAATATGACTGAACTCTTTACTAAACACTATTACTTTTTAAGATGTCATAAGTAGAGACCTTCAGTAATGCTATCATGTTATTAATTATGTGAACAGAAGACAAACTTAGGATCAAAACTCATCTGCACAGCTAAAAGCTGATTCTGTAACCTTTCAAGTATCAAACTCCGTATTTTATGTGTTTAAGTGAGAGTGTCATATAGGCCAGCCTGCTGTGACTCAAATCAAAGAGCTTGCAATTATGTTATAGTAGTAATATAATTAGAAGCCAATGAGCTGAATCGAATGACCAAAACAGATCTGCCAAACAAACCAGCCAAGATTGACTCTTTAAAGTATTGATCCCCATACATTTTTGCACCTGAGCTCCAGTGTCACATAGAGTGACTTGGCCTAAATTGAATCCAAATTCATTTCACAATTGAGCTGAAGGATTAAAACTCACCTGTGAAACAAAACAGCCAAGACTGATTTCTTTAAAATATTGAGCTCCGTAATTTTTACATCCAAGCTGGAAAGAGTGATTTGGTACGACTCAAATTCTGCAGTTTAATAATGTCGTTAATTACAAAACAAAGAGACAAACTGAAATGGAAGGAAATTTTAAAAAAATAGATCTGTTAAACAAAACAAAACGATAACTTGAAAGTTTTGAACTCCATATTTTTAAGATAAGTGATCATTTTTTAATCCCACAAACGGGGAAATTCCATCTGCGCATTTAACCCGTCCGTGAAGTGAAACACCACATACACACACTAGGGGGCAGTGAGCACACTTGCCCGGAGCGGTGAGCAGCCCTATCCACAGCACCCGGGGAGCAGCTGGGGGTTAGGTGTCTTGCTCAAGGACACCTCAGTCATGGACTGACGGCACTGGGGATCGAACCGGCCACAGGGCCAGATCCCTAACCTCCAGCCCACGACTGCCCCAAAGTTCATATATAATATCATATAGAGCATCTGGGCCTATAGAGTGTCATCCAGAGCATTTTGGTGGAACTTGAATCCTACAGCTTCATTATGTGATCAATTAAACTGAATTGATAGAGCAAGCCTGTAAAACAAAACAGCGGTGACTGATCCCGTTAATGTACTGAACTTAATTATTTTATGTCTATGCTGGAGTGTCATAGAGAGCGACTTGGCGTGACTCAAATCTTAGAGCTTAATTATGTTATTAGTGATACAATTAGGAGCCAGTAAGCTGCAATGAAAGATCAAATACATCTGGGAAACAAAACAGCTGAGATCGACCCCTTTAAAGCACTGATCTCTTTAGTTGTTGTGCCTGAGCTACAGTGTCATATAGAGTGACTTGGTGTAACTTGAATCTTAATGCTATATGTTATTATGTTAGCAGAAAACACGTTGTATTGAAAAGATGAAAAGTCATCCTTGAATCTAAACAGCTGTGACATATACTTTTAATGCACTGAACTCCATGCTCTTTGTTTCTAAGCCGGACCGTCATACAGAGCGACTTTATGTGACTCGAATCCTACAGCTTAAATATGCTATTGATTATGTAATTGGAAGATGTATTGAAGAAGCAAATCTGCAAAATAAAACAGCTGTGATGGATACCTTTAACATTCTGAGCTTAATCATTTTGCACTCTAAGCTGGCGTGTCATACACAGTGACTTGGTGTGACCCAAATCCTTGAAATGATTATGTTATTAGGGATGTAATTAGGAGCCAGTAAGCTAAATTGAAAGATCAAATCTCATCTGGGAAACAAAACAGACAAGATTGGTACCTTTAAAGCACCCATCTCCATAGTTTAATGCTTGAGCTACAGCATCATATAGAGCGACTTGGTGTAACTTGAATCTTAATACTTGTTATTAATTCTATAATTTAAAAAAATATTGCATTAAATGATCAAAGTGCATTCTTTAATTATAGCAGCTGTTGCTTAAATCTTAACACATCATACTGAAGAATCAAAAGTCATCCTTGAATCTAAACAGCTGTGACTTATATTTTTAATGCACTGAACTCCACGCTGTTTGTTTCTAAGCTGGAGCATCATACAGAGCAACTTGATGTGACTCGAATCCTACAGCTTAAATATGTTATTGATTATGTAATTGGAAGATGAATTGAAGAAGCAAATCTTTAAAACAAAACAGCTGTGACTGATACCTTTAATGGACTGAACTTAATCAAGCTGGAGCGTCATACGGAGCGACCTGGTGTAACTTGAATCTTCATACTTGTGTTATTAATCATGTAAGTAAAAAAGTATTGACTTGATGGATCAAAACTCATTCTTTAATCAAAACCACTGTTGCTTAAACCTAAAATATCGAACTCCATATTGTTTGTTTCGAGGCTGCAGCATCATACAGAGTGACTTGATGTGTCCAGTCGAATTCTGAAATCCTACAGCTTAATTATGTCCTTAACTATGTAACTAGGCAACAAATTGAATGGAAGGATCCAGATTAATTAGCAAAACAAAACAGATGGGACCAATAATTTGGAGGTACTGAACTCCAAGGTATAGAGCGACTTGTTGTGACTCAAATTCTACAGCTCAATAATCTTATTACTAACATAATTAGGAGCCAGTAAGATGAAATTAATGATCAAAACTCATCAGAAAAACTAAACAGCTAGACAAAATACAAGAATCCTAAAGCTTGTTTATGCTATTACTCATATAATTGGAGAATCAAAACTCCTCCTTAAAGCAAAACATCTGAGACTGATACCTTCAAAGTACTACTCTTTAACTCCTAAGTGGGGGACGTCATATGGAGTGACTTTTTGTGACTTGAATGCTACAGATTAATTATTATTGACTATGTAATTAGAAGGTAATAACCTGAATCGAAAGGCTTAATTGTGAAATGTTGATGACAATGTTTGCTAATCCTCACTTGCCTTATTTTCACTGTCGCAAGTAGTCCTTGTATGTGTACAAAGATAACTTTCTATCAGAAGAAAAACTTTTTAACTTCAATATAAGGTCAATGTAACAAACTTATCTTTCAATCTTTGCTATAAGAAAAATTTCCTACAGTTTTTAAATGGTTTAAAAGCACATAATACGAACAATCAAGCAAAAATGGAGCTAGAGAAGCATTATGAAAGATTTGTGTGCTAGGTTTGCACTGGAAGCTTGTTGTTTGGATGAGTAACACCGCTGACAGTGGGCACAATGCTTGTTGATTCATTACTCAGAAACAAAGAGAGAGAAAAAAAAGGATCAGTTCCTCATGCATACCTCAGCTAACCCTCTCCACTGAGACACACATACACACACGCATCGCGTCCTTCTTTAACCATGAGTGAGCAGCCCCAGGCCGGGTTTTCTTTGCCTAAAATAACTCCGCAGCTCAGCTGAGGCAAAGCAGTGGGCTAATCCTGCTGTTATGGGAGGGGAACATTTCGTGCAGGAAAGGAAGGGGGCCGAGGGACCTTAATACCGAGCTGGACAGCAAGTCAGTGAAATGAGAGTGAAACAGCAGGGTATAAGGGGAACACATCGGTAGACTAATCAAAAATGAAATGGGTCACATCTAGGAAAACATAATTAAGTCGGGTAGAAATAGTTCCTGTTACTGTTCTGTACTGATTTTCTTTTATTAATATTCTCTGGTCACTTGCAATGCTACTCCTACTGCTTTCAAGCTGGAACCACAAACCCTTGCCGGCCTTCAGAGCCTATTTCCAAATAGCTGGTTTGGGCTTTTCCATACAATGTTCATTCACAGACCGTATTTTTTCCATAGAAAATGAATGGTGAAATGTTAACTGTAAGAATGATGTCACAAAGGACATCTCATAGTGTACAATAGTTAGTTCCAGCTGCACAAGCTGATTGGTTGAGAGGCGTAATAACCATGCTGATGTTTTGCAATGTCACAGGTTTTTGCTTAGCAACGGCTTGACAGCTGTAGGAGACGCTCAAGCCATTTGAACGACTTTGCCACAAACAGAAAACGGACACTTTTAATATCATGTTTGACTGACAGCCGATTTGGTCCGACTCTGAAGACGAGACGACACTAAATTCCCAAACTGTCGTCACCACTGAGCAGCTTTTCAGTCGGTAGCTGTGACAGAAGAACAGCTGAACAACCTGGAATTAGCCAGAAATGAACCCAACACCATTCGCCAAACGTTTAGTCTGATCTTCAGAGTCTGACCAAATCATAAAAACTGACCCAATAAAAACTAAAAGCTGCTCAGTGGTGACGACAGTTTGGGAATTTAGTGTAAGGAGCTGGAGAACGAACTGCCGGCTGAGCAGCGAGTGGGCGGAGCTCGTTACTCTGACGTAGCTACAAGCTGCTCGTTAAGGAGCTTTAATTAGGAGGAAGGAACTGAACATTAAAACATATTAAACGCCGCATTCACAGCCAGTTTATTCATTTCTTACTGTATTTATTTAACTGTTGTATAAAAGCAGTAGAACAGGTCGTGTGTTATCGCTACAACATCACGGCTGTGATGATCTACGGCGACCAAATCACATCCGTGATGTTATTTCACGATTACACACTCCCTTTGTGCTCTGTTGCTTAACGGACATAGACATCACATTCAAATTCACTTACTAGCACACATATATACACACACATATATTAGCAACAGCTATGGATACCATAGCAGCGGCATAGCAACACCTTAGCAACCACCTGGAATAACATAGCAAAAGCACCGTAACACCTTAGGAATCAACTAACAAAGACCAAGGAAAGCCCTAACAGCTACATGGAATACCACATTGTCTAGCTGGAATTACTATATGAACCAAATTATCAAAATCAATCAACAGTTTTCTACAAAGGCTTTCAGATTTGAAACGTAACCTGTAAACATAAACATACAGGTTTTGTATAACTGTTCATATTCACAAAATGTAGTGCATCTGTTCATGTTGACAAAATCTCCCTCTTTTCGTTTTAATTAAAGAGTTTGATGCGCACTGCATTATTCAAGCACCGTTACAGTTTCAGAATGTACCAGTCCACATGTGGAAACTTGAGGCAGGTTTAAGAGAAGCACAAATTAACAAAAGTCTATTCCCACCCTTTTCCTCTGGCACTGGGGGAGAAGTTGAGCAGGTTATCTACTTAGAACTTCCATATATATATATATATATATATATATATATATATATATATATATACACAGCACTGTGAAAGTCTTAAGCACCCAAGACACATTTTCAAAATCTATTTATTTGTGTAATTTGTGTTCATTTGCTGAGAAAATTGTTAATATTTCAATACACAAAATGTATAGAATACTAATTAATAATGCTTATATATATATATATATATATATATATATATATATATATATATATATATATATATATATATATTCTAATGTATATTGTGATAAACTTACTGATGAGACTTATTGCTTAGATGCCTAAAACTATATATATATAATTCAGTAATATTTGTAATAATTTTGACATAAGTAATTTCTAAGAAAATTGCAATATTTTGACAGGTCAGTCAAATAAGGAATTACTTTGAATTTCTGTATCCAAATATATGTTCGTTTCGGTGGGATGAGCAGTTCTTGAGTCCTGTGCCGAGTGCATTTGGAAATATCCCTGTTTAATTTCACTGAGTGCATCCTGGGTGTTTGGGAGCTGCGTGATTTTGTACTTGAGGCGAACACAGCCTTTAAGCTTTGTGCTGTGCATCAAAGGCTGTGACATTTCTGCAAAACAGGCTTCAGCAAAGATGAAATAACAATATGACAAAGTAATGCATAGCTTTAGTAACACAGCGACCACTCAGCCAAAGCAGTTCAATATGTGCTTTCTGTAGCAGTTTGGAAAAGAAAGCCGTCGAATCACCGTTCAGGCAAAACCTGCTTCACATTTATGTAATTAAGTTTTGTTCCAAGAGGTCCACTTCTAAAGTTTTTGTGGTTTTATGAACCAAAAGAGTCATGAATCTTATATATATATATCAGAGACACTAATTGAATTTTCTTGCCTTGTGTTTGTACTAAGCAGTGACTAAGTTGAATCTACATCTAAATTTATGACTGTACAAAAACTTGTACAAAAAAAGACCAAAAAAATAAGACAACATGTGAAATAAAGGCTTGAAACAGAATAATACAGGGAGAACGCGTGAGACAGAGGGAGATGGTTTTGGAAAGAAAAAAGGATGCATCCTCTCGCCAGCTTCTGTCAGTCTTAATTAGGGGGCATGTTCTCTATGGGAGAATCTGAGTGTGTGTGCTCAGACGACACATCTTTGGTCTCTGTCTCTGTGTCCAACTGAACGCGAAAAAAAAACCCGCAATCATGCTGCAATCTGTTGACTGATAGCACCCCTCTGAGAGACTATTTAGGCCTGGAAACGATGAGACAGAATCACTGAGAGTGGGTGGAGGGGGGATTCGGCGGAGGAGTCCATCAGAGGGAATAAACCTGCAACAATGATGCTGCTGAACATCCTTCGTTTCAAAACGTGGACTTTTTTTTACCATAATTGAAAAACTGCTCCTCACGTTTGGTATTCCTGCCACACCTGAATATCAAACGTTCAATGGGGTCGCTCTCAGCTGCAGTCGGAGAATATAGCGCTTGGAAAAAATCACAGTGCCACCTCTACCATCTCATTACTCACAGAACACATCCTGTCTGTCCTAGTTATAAAAGAGCCACCGCCAGACGTGGGATACAAAGGTCAGGTGACATAGCTGTGGGCAGATCTGCGCGCATCCAGTCTGAACTGGAGTGACGAGGTATCAATGGCATAATCACAAAATCAATCTGTCCATCAGAGCGATATTCACTCTCTCTCCGGAGTCCTCAGGCCAACCAACCAACACAAAGTCAACCAATCAGACCCCCTGAATTATTGGGAAAAAGGGACCCTCATCACACAATCAGCTAATGAAGCCACAAATACACTAATCAGGCATGTTAGCGTGGATCCAGGAGCTGGAAAACAGGCCAATCTGGTCAATGCAGCACTATCCTTCACAGAATCATCTTGAATCTGGTTAAGCCATGTGAGCATGCCACTATGACAACCACCAGGGTATCAACATGGTGCGAAACCCTTCAAAAAGTCAAGGATCTTATGAACTTTTTGGAAATCAACTGTGTAATTAACAAATGTTATTTGATTTTTAAGCTTAGCGTTTCACCCAGAAGCCAATTTGGCTGTAATTAATTTTTTTTACAGGCAAAACAACAAGTTAATTTTGAATCAGTTAGCTCTTAATGAAGAAAATGATCAGGGAAGAAACAAACAAACAAGCAAAGCAGTGAGTCAACATCCTCATAGTGTTATTGACTTTCTATTTGTTGCGCTCAATTAGCTGATATGAAGCTGAAACATACTGTGGCTGTCCTAAAAAGCATTTCATGCAGCTGAAATTTACATCACCCAGCAAAATTCCATCCATATCCGTGATATAATGCCAAAACTGCACAATGGACAATTCTTTATGACGAATGTAGTGATAATGATGTTCATGGTAATAATCATGAGGATAGTTATGGTTATGACAAGCGTTGATCATGTGGGTATTAATGATGAAAATGTTGATGATGATGATGATGATGATGATGTTAGCAGTAGTGAAGCTGGTGATGGCAAGATTGATCATAATAATGATGACAATAGTAGTAGCCATGACATATTTGTTGGAAGTGCTGATGATGGTGGTGATGCGAATAATTTTGATATTGAGGGTGATGATGCTGAAGAAAATCTTATAAAAAATGGTGATGGTTATTTTGCCAGTGATGACAATGTTGAAGCTGAGGATGGTAATGGTGATGCATTGGTGGTAATGATGTCACTGCTGATGATGTCAAAGATATTGCTGGAAATGGTGACGATCCTGATGACGCTAATGATGTTGAGGTCAATTGTGATGATGCTGGTAATAATGTTGTGAATGCTGATTGCGATGGTAATGGTTATTGGTGGTGATGCCACTGATGATGATGACGCTGGTAATGAGGATGATATTAATGGTAATGACAATGTTGAGGGTGATGATGCTGGCGAAAATCTTATGAAAACGATGATGGTGATATCACTGGTGGTAATGACATCACTGCTGATAATATCAGTGACATTGTTGGAAATGGTCATGATGCTGATAATGCTAATTATGTTTAGGTTTTTTGGAAGTGGTGACAAAGGTGGTGATGCTAAAGATTTTACTGTTGAGGTTTATGATCTTTATGATTATGAATATTATGAAATTGGTGAGGGTGATATTGCCAGTGATGATGATGATGATCATGGTGATACATTGTTGGTAAAAATATCACTGCTGATGATGTCAATGATATTACTGGAAATGGTGATAATCCTGATGACACTAATAATGTTGAAGGTGACGGTGATGATGCTGGTCATACTGTTGTGAAGGCTGATTGTGATGGTAATAGTACTGACATTAGTGGTGGTGATGTTGGTGATAAGATTGTGAATGACAATGATGGTAAGGATACTCTGGTGATGACCAACATGTCAGTGATGATGCTAGTGATAATGATGACAACAACAGTGATGGACCAGGTTCTTACCCAGCAGTGTGAGGATGCAGGCCAGAATAGCCATGAGTGCTCCAGTACTGAGTCCTGCAGACAGGAGGAAGGCCTCGGTGCCGCAGGCTTGTGGAGTGCCGTCTGAGTCACAGTCACACACACGGATGGACAGAGTGTTGGTGCTGCTGAGAGCTGGACTCCCGCTGTCCACTATCAGCACAGGCAGACGATACATGGCTTGTTCACGCCGCTGAAAACCACCACGCTTAGTCAGGACCGATGCTGTGTTATCTGAAGAGAGGAGAAGAGGTAAGTCGATTATGAGAGGAAAGAAGATGCGAAACAGAAAGTAAAAGGTAAGTGGGGATATAAGTGTTATTTATGACTTTTAAAGAATGATCAACTACAGATGGTATAATCTTAAAATACAGGACATATAATGTTAGAAGCTAGTAATCAATCTACATTCATCTAGAAATCCACCTAGTAATCCATCTATAACCCTGTGTTGATGCACAATTTGTGTTAGCCATCCTATAAGCCTTCTTAAATGATAAGGTTCTGGCCACAGAGCTGCTCTTAGTGAGATCATTTCGGGTCAAAAGTGCTTGGTCAGAAACGTTCAAATGATGAATGGAGCAACTGACAAATTGTGCACAGCAACAGGAATACAGTTTGTAATTGTACACAAAATTGTATGACAAATGTAGGCAACTGCATTTTGTACAGACTTAGTAGATTGTCCAAACCTTTTTTTTCAGTCTTTGCAGTTATTCAGATATGAATGAACTTTTCATTAACTACGTTCATTAATTAAAACAGTGTGTAACAAACTAAACTGAACTAAATTGAACTAAACTAAATGTTATTTGGAGAGGGGTGTCCAAAACTTTGCGTACAACTATATATAATGCATATATATGGTAGATGGAGCTTATAATGTGGCCACAGAGGGAGTGTACAAAGTAGAAGTTTCTGATTGAGTGAATGCTGAGTGTATAGACTTTTGAAAAAGACAGCCTCTGAAGTTCTAGACTTCTGAATTCACGCATCAGTGTCTAGTTGATGTAATGCCTATATTATTAAATCTGGAGTGTTTCTCTATGGGAAAAAAAATGAATAGCGTTTTTTTTTTAAATCTCCACTGTATTCCAAACCAGATACATATTCCCATACATTATACCTCAGAATACCACTGGATCCTCTGAATTGCTGAATGTGTGGAAATATGAATGTTGACACATGTAAGCAGCCACACCAAAATACAGCAAAAACACCCCAGGTAAACCATGAAGCATTGTCAAAAGTTGTAATCTGTCACGATTGGCCCCTCCCGGTCCTGTCCATATGTTTGTGTTTTGTTTTGGTCTAGTCCACGTGTTCTTTGTTTTGGTTTCCTAGTCCGTCCCCTTGTTTTGTGACTGCGCCCCTGATTGTCGCCACCTGTTTTCCGCCTGTCCCTCGTTATCCCTGTGTTTTATAAGCCCTGTGTTTGCCCTTTGTATTCGCTGGTCTTTGTACTGTTTGATTGCGCTGGTTGTTTAATGTTTATGCTGTTTGGAGTTCTGTGTTCGTTTTTGTCATGTCTGGCCCTCCTGCTCTTCGTGTCGGCTATATGAACCTGGACCGTCTTGACCCTTGTTTTGGATTTGCCCATAATAAAAGCCGCTTATCTCAGCATATGCATCCGCCTCCTCACTTCCCAGCATTACATAATCAAGTTGCTATGGAAGTAGCTACAATGTGAGTGACTGGAGTTTATATATAGAATTGGAGTCTAGCAGTAGACCTTCATACATTGTCATTTCAATATGCACAAGGGTAATTGTGCTAGTATCATGGATGTAGCTATTTTGTATTGCGACTCCTTATAATTTAGAGAATCAAGCGCCTTTTGTTCGCCATAGGGTGCCATAGCAGTCATTTTCAACAACTGTATTTCTCTTAGAGACAAACTGCTTAAACCCAGAGTACTGCACAGTTTAGAGTTTTCCACTGTAAAACTGAAGTAAACTTTGTCCACCAAATGTGTCCTGGCAAACTGTGTATATTTAAGGTAAGAAGAAAACTGCACATTTGCGAACGTGTCACTTTTGTCCCTGTCACAGTTGTTCTGCAAGGCATCATGTACTCCCAGCGTTAATTACCTTTGTTGTCCCTCAGGGTGAAGTTATGGTTCCCTGCGGCCTCAGCGGTCAGAGAAAAGAAGAAGCGGTGGCCGCTGGGGGGCTCGTCTTTATCCACCGCACTTATGGTCTCAATTACCTGCGGGAAAAAAAACAACTGTTAAACACCTCAAGCACCAAAAACAAATCAGATAAACAAACAAAAACAAACCCCAGCTTTAAATTGTTTAGAGTGCATCTGGGGTAGCGGCCGCCTTTGCCTTGCAATGAAAACGGCCAAGGCAAAATGAATTTTTTAACGTGTACATCTTGTAACGGAATACAAAACCAATTCCAGGCTGCCGGAATGTTGGAGCGAAAGTCATATAAAGATGACGGTCCGGCTCTGCTTTGGCAGCAGGACAAATTTCAAATTAAGCTCGAAATCTAAACAAAACAATTGTCGAATAGCATAAGTCAATGCGCTATCTGTGATTGCTGATGCTTAGACGGTATCCCGGGGACTTCGCTAGAGCAGAGGTCCATCCTGGGCTAATGCAGTGCCCAAGCCCCTGCAAAGCAGAGAAAAGTGCTGTGTTTTAGAGATGATTATCAGGGCCTGCCCATCAGGTGGTTCACTAAGAAGATTCCCCTGACACTCTGTTGTGGCCTAATCTGCAGGCTTTGGCTGGGTTAAATACCGAGTGCCCAGCTCTACCCTTTTGCCAAGCTGCCGTCAGCACAAACTCAATCTGCCTGAAAATCTCTTAAACCTGTCGGCCAGCGGCGTCCACCAGCAGCCACCACGAAACTGACTCATCCCCGATTATTCTTTATATGAACTTGTGATCATGGAGAAGTATTCACCGCGTCATTCATCCTCTCAGTGGCCCGGCTTCATCCCCTCTTGCACATTAACTGATTATTTGGCAGGAGCTACTGTGAGGGGTTTATCTCTTTAATCTGTAAATACTTTTGAACCGTAAAAACAGTCACGTCTGCCGCTAAGTACCTCACGCTGTTCTGGATGTTCTGTTAACACTGATCTCCACATCACACTACAAACTGCTAGCACAAATACACAGTGCAGTAATGGACTGTTCATCAGTAGATAAGGGCTATTTATGGATTTGCAGTGGAGACTTCATTTATAAAAATGTAGAGCAAGACAACTTCTAAAGTCTGTCTGAAGAACACAGGCAACATTTTAAAATAACTAATAAATTGCAGGGGCAGTTGTGGGTTGGAGGTTAGGGAACTGTCCCTGTAACCAGAAGGTTGTCGGTTCGATCCCCAGAGCCGACAGTCCATGACTGAGGTGTCCTTGAGCAAGACACCTAATTCCCAATTGCTCCCTGGGCGTCGTGGATAGGGCTGCCCACCGCTCCGGGCAAGTGTGTGTGTGTGTGTGTGTGTGAGTGTGTGTGTGGAATTTCCCCATTTGTGGGATTAAAAAAAGTATCACAAACTTAATAATGATACATTCTGTAATTACTACAACAGTGTGTTCAAGCCACTATGATACTTTAAATGTGTTTATACAGCAACCTCTTTTGAATCCTTGGAAAATATTTATAGTACAGGCAGATTATACTGCTTCAAACACGTTATTGTATAACTGCTGTTATAACATTGTAATAGCATTGTAATAATACATATAGGATCAGCTTGACTGTATAACTAGACACTAAACATACTTTTTTAAAGGCAGTAAAAGACCATCATATTCACTGAAATGAATTCTCTTAGTTTTTTCCATTATTTGTATGTTAATGAGCTACCTGAGCTTTATTGATATATGTCAAGCAGGTTAATGCATCAAATTTATATATGAGTAGTGGCAAACTACATTTTCCTTATATTGTGACTTAGATTCAACCATGTGTCAGTCACATACATCAGCATATATATCATCATATATATATAAGCCTCTTTCAGCTAATTTCTCTTACCACTCCTAGCAGTACACCTAAGCAATTCATAGCAGCTGTAGCTAAAACACAGTCAGCTGACGACTTACTAGACATTACATATAATCCTTTTAATAAAGGTTTAAACTTAAAGCCCGCAACTGAACATTTCTTAAAACGCCTAGCCATGCTGTTCGCTATGGGTTGTTAGCCTCTTAGCATGCCAGGCCACTTTAATGGCATGGACTGTTGATAAAAGGAATAAATTAAGTGCAATAGCTAGTAAGACAAGATAAGATAAGATAAGATAAGATAAGATGCGTTTATTGTCGTTGCACAGTGTACAACGAAATTGAGCAGCAATCCAACGGCACTTCCTACATACAAAACAATTTAAACATAAGGCTAAAATATATAAAGTGCAGATTTAAAGGGGGGGGGTATCAAAAATCTTAAATATAAAGAAAAAGGACTATAAAACTATATAATTCTATAACAGTCAATAGACAATAGACAGGTGAGGTAGCAGTTGCAGTTGCACGTTCCTTGGACAGCGTATAACGTTATATAATATTGCACATCTGAGAATTATTGCACAGAAAAATACAGATTGCACTCTCGAGAACAAATGAATAATAAATAAAACAGAGGTGGAGTGGAACAGTGGAACAGTGGAACAGTGGAACACTGGAACACTGGAACAGTGTACAGTGTCCTATGAATCAGTGCCAGTAAAGAGCAGTAGTTGTGTTCAGTCGGTCCTATTGAGCACAGTGTTCTATAGAAAGTCCTTGTCAGTGTGTGTGTTTGGAAGTGTTCAGTTCCCGTTCGGCTCTGGGGTAAAAGCTGTTTTAGAGTCTGTTTGTCCAGAATGGGATGGACTAAGTGAGTTAGCTAGTGCAATAGTAGTAAAGGGTCCTGCTAGTATTATAAATCAAACATTTAGTACTGTTTTTCCAGCTAAAGAGGCAAGTGAGGTAACAGCTTTCATCATCCATTTTTCATTTTTCAGCTGGAGACGTGATGCTATTTCAAGACATCACGTGTAACAAACAATGCACTGGAATGATGCCGACAATGAGACAACCTTGAAAAGTTTGATTCCCTGGGCACCGTGCCTACTGAACTAGAGACCTCGTTGAGACACAACCTTTGTTAATGTTAGTCTAGTTAGCTCACAAAAAAATAGTTAATGAACTTTAGATTTTTTGTCAAAAATTGCATCACTCTATATCATTTATATCTTTATGTGTTGATTAGCACTGCTGCAACGATGCTGATTTCAGCTGACTTCAGGATCTATTTTTTATGGAATTTGCAGTGTCATGATAACTGTCAAGCAAATGGTGGTGTACATTCACTTTAATACTACACCATTAGAAATACAGGCTCTGTGCTGGTATATATTTTGTTAATCAAGGTACAACCAATGTGTTCTCTCAGAGGTACAGCAGTGGTTTTAAGGTCTGGTTGTGTACTGTAAAAAGGTTTTTCCAGGTGAAAAGTACATGTTTGTACTTTTTCTTAACCTAATCTTTTAGAACAAAATAAAAAGCCTGGAGACGAAACGGGGTCTGTGGAGTCAACACAACTTAGAACATATAATTTCAGTGCATTACAGTACAATTATGTTCCCTGACTAAAGGTAATGAGATGTACCCTTGAGGGTACCACCCCAGTGCTTCAGTGATAGTTCCGTAACTTGTTTTTTCTGAAAGCGTATAGAGCTCGAGCTTCAATGCTGACTTTTGGAGTTTGTAAAACATGCATTTCACACATTTTTGCTTTGTGCATTGGAGTCTGAACTGAATCCTTCAGTAAATATTCAGATTAGAGCCTAATTGTGAGCATTATTAGAGAAGCCTGTAAGCTTTTGAAGGAACAACTGTATGTGGTTTTGAAAGGCTGAAGCTATTTTTGTTGTTTTTTGCCTCGTTAAGTTAACTCCAATTGTAAAACTGCTGTTTTAACTCTTTAATATCCTAACACAGTCATGCGATGAAGTAAGCGCACCCGTGAAAAGTTTTTCAAGGTATTAGAAAATACAGATATTTGGTGTTCACTTAAACAATGTTGATAGACAAATGTGATATAATCTAACAAATGACACCTAAACAGTTTTGTCATCTGCTACATAATTGAAATGAACAGAAATGATACTTCTGTGTGAGGAAAATGTAAGTACACCCCAACATAGAACACTACTTCAACTGTGTCATAAAAAAAAATTGGGTGCTGCTGTCTAGAACATCATTAGGCAATATCTTGGAGGAGCTAGTTTTATTTAAACCTCAGAAATCTGGTCTGGTTTGCTTTTGTTATTGGAGCTTGTGGTATGATCACACATAAAACAAAGCAAGCCTTCAGAAAGAAAAATTCGAATGCCTATAATCTTGGAAATTTTTGCAAAATATTAGAAATAAATCCAGTCTATGAAAGATTATCTACATTTCTTGTCCAGACCAGGCTGCCCCAGCAAATTTCACCCAAGAGCTGACCATCAGATCCTAAAAAGTCTTTAAGAGCCCATACATTTTAGCACAGGATCTACAAGTAACTCTTGCCGTAGTGAATGCAAAAGCACATCACACATTTCACCCTACATGGGAGTTGCACCAGGAGGAAGCCTTTGCTGTCTGAAAAGAACATGAGAGCAAGAGTAAAGTTTGCCAATCAATATCTAGACAAGAACCAGGACTTCTGGACAAATGCGCAGATGGTGAGATGAGTCAAAATAAGAGTTGTTTGGATACAGTATCAGAAGCCATGTTTGATGACAACCGAAGACAGCATTTGATCAGAAAAACCTAAGGCCAACTGTATGTATATAAGTAAGCACGATGATGGCGATGTTATGGTTTGGGGCTGTTTTGCTGCCTCAGGGTCTGGTTGTCTTGCTGTCTTAGAACTGACTATGAATTCTCTTTCATACCAATGAACGTTTGAAAAGGATGAAGTGGAGGTTTGAAGAAAGGCCTAGTCAAAGTCCAGATCTGAATCTCACTGAAGTACTGCGAAGGGATTCATAATGAGATGTACATGCAAGAAGCCCCTCAAATATTGCACAGTTGGAATAAATCTACATGAAAGAGTGGGCAAAAAATGGTCCCAGTAGATGCCAGAAACTGGTAGACAGTTACAGGGAATGCCTATAGGAAGTTGTTTCTGTCAAAAGGGGTAATAACTGAAGCCAAGGCTGTAGTTACTTTTTTCAACAGAAAGTTTCTCAGTTCATTTATTTTTGAAATAAATGACTGCAAGGTCAATTTTTTTTCTTACATTACTGTTTAGCTGGTGATGAAACTGCTGTCAATATATAGCCTTGCATTTATAAATACCGAACAACATCTCAGTACTGTAAGCAAACATCAGTGCAAGTGCTATTAATATTAATTACAGTAACTACCTGACAATTCTACCTGTTCAGTTCTGTTCAGATCTATCTATCTATCTATCTATCTATCTATCTATCTATCTATCTATCTATCTATCTATCTATCTATCTATCTATCTATCTATCGTTGGTGTCATCTCCATTTTTGTCGTTTCTCAGTTTTTGACATAATTTGAAAATGCTTGCTGGCCTTTACATTGTGTGTAAATTTTATGAAGAATGGGCAAAAAGAAATGACCCAAAATGGCTCAGAAAAAAAGTCTGGTTCCATTAAAATAAGTAAAGTAGATTTTTTTCCTTCTTTCCTTTTTCCAAACTTTATCATATACAGTATGTTTATCCTGTATTGTTTATCATGTCTGTACCCCAATCTCTCCGTGTTGGCTACCAGACCCTGGACCGTCTTGACCCTGATTCTGGGTTTGCCCTTAATAGATCTTGCTTATCTCCGCGTATGCATCCCCTTCATGCAGTATGTACAAAATTCTGCTGCCAGGGTTCTGACCCATAAAAGATTATGGGAATCTATTAGACCCACGTTAAAGCATCTTCACTGACTTCCAGTACAGTATCGTATACAGTATAAATGACTGGTGCTGGTTTTTAAATCTCTTCATGGATACGCCCCCGCATATCTAGGTAGCCTGCTACAGACCAATCTTCCTCCACGCACCCTTCGCTTCTCAAATTTGCACCTCCTCGCAGTCCCGACTGTTAAAATGCATACTTTAGGTGATGGAGCGTTTAGTGTTGCTGGCGCCAACCTCTGGAATGGACTCCCACTAGAGCTGCGTACCTGTACTTCATTATCATTGTTCAAGGCTAGTCTTAAAACCCATCTTTTCCAGATACCATATGAGTGAGCAGCTTATCTTTCTTGTGTTTTTATTATTATCTTGTGTTTTATTTTTATGCTCTTTCTCCCATATTTTTATTGTTATAACAATTGTTTTATCTCTTGTTTTTATGTTTGTTGTTTTTCGCACTTTTACTGTACAGTGTCCTTGAGTTTCTTGAAAGGCGCTTTATAAATAAAATGTATTATTATTATCATATTATCATCATCACTCCCAAATGTTACAGGTGAATAGGAATCCAGCCTCAGCCTCATTTAAATATGAACATCAATGGTTTGATTCTTTGGGAAGGTTATGAAAAGTGCAAACATCCCTTCACAGCCTGGAGTTGTACATTTCTGCACATAGTCTGTCATTTTCATTGCTGTAGCTCTAGTGTTATTTTTTCCTACTGGGCATGTGTTGAAAGTTTATGTGCATAAAAAGTAATGAGCCTGTTTTACTGCCATCTTCAAGGAAGGGACAACAGGTTTGAGGTTTACAGTAGGTCAGTTCCATGTACTGAACTTTCCTCAACTCAACTATTCCATAGACAGTTTTCCATTCTAAAGCACCTTTAAATTAGTTGCCGGCTTTGTAAATGAAATTACAGCCTTTGGGCATTTTATCCTTTATAAACACCTGGATTCATTCTTTTTGAACGTTTTACGTTTACCATAAACACTAGAACGTAATTTGAGTTGTTGTTTGCATGGCTGTGCTTGAGCCGATGGATTGCAGTGGGAATATACTGTTCAATATTCCGCAAACTATGTAGTTAGAAGAGCTCATGAATAATGATTACATTGTCCATGAGCAAGATTATTTGAATGAAAGTCTGTCACATGAGTGATATTTGATATTTGAATCTTGAAGTTACTGAATTTACAGGAAATAAATACAACATCAAGCAATATCCTTCATTTATGAGGTAGTGCCTAACCCCAGAAGTAGCAATGAAAAGAACATGGTATAATTTGAACTATCTATCAAAATGTTCCTTGGGGAACAAAAAAGTGACTTTTCTATGCACTATTTTAATGCTATATATTTACATGGAATCTACTGTAAAATCTCACCACAAACATGTAACAGTAAAGGTGCTGTAAATTTATAGCCAAAGGCAAATATTTACGTTTTCCTTGGATGTCACAGTTAAAACCCCTTATTGAGTCTTTTTTATAGTCTTTTTTGCATCATGGTTTAGTGATGGTGATTTGCCAACATGGATATATCCAAAGAAATCAACGGGATCTGACTGACCTTGTTGATTTTACTTTTTATATAGGTTGCCAAAGACTCAAAAACGTGTCAAAAAATGTAAAAGACTATAGTTAGCAGTTCCGTTCAATTGTTTTCAACGTAATTTGACTACTGTGTTACAAAAAATGTACGTTGAAATAAAACGCAGAGAATAAACATCATGTTTAATATGACAAAATCTATACACTTGTATTCTACAGGTTATATGAAAATACAACTTATAACTGTATTTTTACCAATTGCTCTAAACTCTGCTTACAAAAACGAATTGGAATAGAATGAAACTTTAGAATATGCACCTTCAACAGAATTTCTTCACAGTTGTCAATGAGCTCTGAAAGCTCGTTGCTCCATGATCATGTAGAGAAATAGATATAGAAAAACATCAGAGCTCACCACATCAATGCAGTACATAAGAGACCAGACTGGGCACTGAGACCCTTCAAGAGATCATGTCACAAAATGGTCAACTCTTTTATGATCGTTTTGTCTGCTAAATCACCCAGAACACAGATAATTCTCCACAAATCATTCATAGATCATTGCCTACATTCACATGAAGCCTCTATTAGATGTTAAATGCTAAAAGTGATATTAAGACCAAAAGGGCAGTTGAAGGAGACTGAGCTGAGTGCTGTGAGCTGGAAATGGAAGGTGCAGACAAGCACCTGGTGTGACCCCATTAGAGGAACTTGTAGGGAAGGGTTTGGGGATTCTTTTTACAACTAGCCATCTGTTTTATCATCCAGTGTCTAGGGGCTTCTCACCGATATCACTGCCATGCAGTGAAGAGGGGGAAACAAAAAAAAAACCTGTCTGGTTTAATAAGTGAGAGCAGGTTGTGGGTTGTGTTCGCTACAATATTCAACACTTCTTGCTGCAGACAATTTGATGGAGTTCATTCAAATTCAAGAGCTTTGCACAAGCTCTTTCAAAGAGGTGGGCTTCGCGATGTGGCAGGTGTGCGTCGCTCGAAATATATAAATGCACAGCTGACATGTTTCACAACAATGATTGGGAAAATGTACCCAAGGGCTGCCTGAGATAGAAAAAGTCATTTACCTTCTGAAAGTGAAATATGACAATAGAAGTGAATATGATCTTCGCCATTTGGATATCATATGTCTTCCTTTCTCAGCCATAGCAAGGTTTTTACATCAAAATAGCATGAGGTTCAGTTTATAAATAACCTGACTAGCTTACACAGATATGTCTTCATGCTGAGACTGCTGGACGTGTTGGTCATCGATTCATGCAAATAATCATTAATCTATTAAATTAAGTCTATTCATTGACTTTACATATGTTTATCCATTCATGCAAACATATATGAATATATTCATCATCCAGCCAATCCATCTACCCATGCATCTGAACAACTATCCATTTATCCATCAAAATATCTATTCATCCATCCATCCTTGTAGACATCTATACATCCATATACCCCCAAAAAAATCCAACCTAGTGATCCAACCAACCATCCAAACTATACACCCATCCATCTATCCATTCATCCATCCACTGATCCATCAATCCGAAAACATAGATTAATCCATTCATTAGTCATCTATCCATCCTATTCATTCATCCACCCATTGATTTATCCATCCATAAGTGCAAACATCTATTTACCTCTTTATCCATCCATTCATCCATCCATCCATTGCTTTATTTATTCACCCTTTGATTTATCCATCTATTCATGCAAACATCTATTTACCTGTCCATCTACCCATCAATCCATCTATTGATCCAACCAACCATCCAAACCTATATTAACATATATTAGCACCCATATATTAATCTATTCATCAGCCACCTATCCATCCATGCATCCATCCATCCATCCATTTATCCACCCATCCAGCCAGGAGTCTACAACAATGCAACACCCTCTCTCCTGCTATTTGGATGACTTGATTCAGAATTATTCTTTTCAACCGATCTATTCATGTTCCATTCATTTGCTCTGAAATAGGTTGAAAGGACAAATTTTTTGCCAAATTGCAAAATGCAATTGTGGAGTAGCTTTGGTTAGATGTGGGCATCTGTTAGGTAACATCTTCAGAATTGGGCAATTAATTCTTTTTTGTTTTCAACTGACCTTAAATGGCTGCATCTGGTGGACAGCAAGTACGCAATAGCCCTGACCCCCCCCCCTTGATTGGTTGCTATTATGTGAAAGGGGAAGCTTTTGGTGGGTGTTGCAAATACTAACATTAGGGAGGTAATTAAGTAAAAAGAAAATCCAATTAATGGGGCCCCACACAAAAAAGGCCATTTGAATGACTGAGCATTAATTGGAACACTGGCTCATGGTCATACAGAAACATTAGGAAGTAATCCTCTAAAAGCTTTCACTATGTTGGGGCCACACAGCAAATATGATGATTCACACAATATTACACATTAAGCATCACTTCAACCTTGTCCTTCTCTGTTGGGCAAAGGACTTTTTATCATAGTGGATATTGCCTTTAATAGGCATTCTATTCTATTACATTCTATTAGTTTTAGCTAGCATTGTGTTTAGACTAGTGTAGAAGTCTATCATGAGTATCTGCAGGTGTATCGGTTAGCTTGCACATTGCAATTACATTTTATCAATGTATATTTTGCATTGTAAATGCATATCACTGCTGTGGGAACAAAACCTTGAATCACCATTTCAGTTGCTTTTCAAATTTCGACCAGTTTGAAAATGCCTGTTGCCCTTTACATTATGTAAATAGACCAAAACAAATGGCCTAAAATGACTTGGTTAGAAGTCTGGTGCCATTGTCTTACATTAAAAGCAACATATGTTTGTTTCCTTCTCCTGTAAAGTTACTGTTTTGGAGATGGACGGTTTTGGACGGCAGCAGTATATGTCTACATTGGTAATGCTTTAATCTGATACTGAGTATTTGTATTTGTATTTTGACCAGAATCCACAACTTTGATAAGCATATGCCATGAGCACCAAAACAACCACATGCATGTACAATATTTCGCTGTTGTTGGAAGGAAATCTTATATCTCCAAAATAATAACAGGAGAAGACAAAAAAAACTAATTTACTTTTAGGGCAAGTCAATGGAACCTTTGGAGTCTTTTGGTCCATTCATCCTGAAATTTACACACAATGGGTGTAAAGGCACTTTTAAAGTATGTCAAAAATGTAAAAAATGACAAAAATGGAAAAAGAAGACTTTCTTACGACAGCAGTGATTTGCACATTTATCAAGATTGCTGCTGCCTAGCAGAAGTGGGGGCGTGGTCAAAGATACATGAACAAGCACAGCCCATAAAGGAATGGTTATGAGAACATGCTGCAGCTTTTAGCTTCACTCTGAGAAGAGTCCCAGACAAACAGAAAAGTCATCTGTCTCTTAATACAAGAGCAATCTGGAGAAGTTAAAAGCAATGGGGGCCTGGGAGGACCAAAAAAGCACAAGTGGGGGTCCAAAGGGACTTCAGTAATGCTTTTCTCCATCAGAGAGAGTGTTTTGCAAGATGAGCACCATCAGCACTAGCGCCAAACTTAGGAAAAACAAACATGATTCCCTGTGACATTGGCAGTAAGGTGGATGGAGGCCTAATTGGGCCGCAAACAATGATCTTCCTACAGGGAATTGCCCAGACTCATCTCCTTCTAGCAGCAATTTAAAAGCTCTAATGGGAAGGATGCATGTCTTAAAATGTCCATGTAACCATTTCACCTCCTCGCCAAATCACTGCAGTTCAATCTTCTGATGGACACTTTGCACATCTCTCCAGGGTGAAGATGCTGTTCCTCATCACTATTAGCCATGCTAGAGATGTAGCAACACATTTTTTCAGGTTCAATGCAATTTTGGATTCTGAGGTCGGGATTCAACTTCACATTCACAAGTCTCCTTCAGACATGGTTCTTTAGGTCTACTGTTGAGGCCCACTGCCCTGGACACTTTAGTGGTTTCCCACTTTAACTAAATAATGGGCTGTTAATGGGATGATGTGTGGCAAGTGTGCTCACTGCCCCCTAGTGTTTGTGTGTTCACTAGTGTGTATGTGGTGGTTCACTTCACGGATGGGTTAAATGCGGAGGTAAAATTTCCCCGTTGCTGGACTAATAAGGGTCACTTAATCTTAACTACAAAGTGCAGCTATACAGTAAGTGGAGCGGATAAAATGGACAATGAGCGTAGAAACAAGGATAATGATCATAATGTTAGGCCTGATCAATATATATATACATAGTTGGCTTCCTATTTAATGTCCCTGTTCCAAATTGGTTGCTTGTCCATTTAAGTTGGAATGGAAAATTTGAATAAAAAGCTGGTAAATAAAGAGCCAGTATTAGCCTTGTAGAAATCAACATGCGAAAAGTAACTGTTGATATACAAAAATAGTTTTTCTTAAGCATCTAAAATGAAAGTATAAATACATTGTGATATGTACCAAACATAACAACCAGTTGTTTTCATGCTGTAATATAAATTTTGACCATAGAGCCCACGGGTAAAGGTCTAAATAAGAATAGCTCACTGGATTCACATACAGTGGACACTTCTGTTGACACAAAAAGGGCAATATGAGGGACAACAGAAGCAATATGTCTGTTCTTCAGGGTTGCCAGCACAGCAAGGCCACTTTCTGGCCACTTGACACAACGCCACACTCCCTCCATAAACCAATTTCATGCCACAGTTACCTCCGGCCACATTTGCATAGCTGTAAAGCTTTTTCAATGCCAGCACCCAGTGCTTTGATCCTCTGATTAGAGTGATCTACCACAGAAATCCCCATGGAGCCTTTATTTCCCATGATTTTGCTCGCCGTTATGTTCTCTAGTCTCAGATGCTCGTTGCTTCAGAGCTTGATGTGCACTCCTAAACACAAAGGTTCCTAAATGATCCTTGGCAAACAGTGCCCACCCCCCTTTCTGGTTTCTTCTATTATCCTGCATTTGCCACAGTAAATGCTTTTGGATCTTTTTAACAAAATTTATTATTAGACAAAGAGAGCTTCTCAAACAAAACGCATTTCACAAAGCATTATTTCATTTATTTAAAGTTATCCAACATGCAGAATGCCTTTGTGAAAAGAAATGATCCCCTGAGTTTCTCAAGCAACAAATTAACCAAACTGAATAGACGAGATTGAGCTGATTGAAGACAATCAGGCTTGAATGCAACCCGCCCAGCTGGATGTAAACCAGTCATTTTGAAGTTCAACATCAGAGTGATGGTAGTTCCCATGATGTTTGTATAAACCCATTAGGTCATGATCAAAACAGAGATGGAAAGCATAGTTGAAATATATATCTGGAAGGGATTACAAAAGCATTTCGAAACTTAGGGACATCACTGGACAACAGTGAAAGGTCAATTTATATCTTAAGTTCTTCCACAATAAGAACATCATACCAGTGTTTAAACATGATGGTGGTAGTATTAAGGCATGGCAATGTTTTGCAGCTGGATAACATCCTACTCTTGAAAGTACCATGACTTCTCCTCTGTATCAGATCTTTTTTAAAGACAGCTGTGGTTGAAAAACAATGGAGTTATATGGCAAGACAAAGATCTAAAACCAAAAAGCAAATTCTCAAGACTGATGTTTCAGAGTGGCCTTGTCAAAGTTCCAGAGGCGATGCTGTGGCAAGGTCTCAAACAAGCAGTTCACTGTGCGGTTCTTCTGGTATAGGAAATCTACATTATGTGGAGGGTCTTTGAAAAGGTTTCTCAGTGTCTATGGGTAAAAGCTGTATGACACCCTTGTAGTGATCAGAACTTCTGTTCTGAGCTAAGTATAGAAATAAAGCCAGTCTAACCAGCATGTTTACCGGACCGAAAGAAGAAGACAACACGGCCTTTTTTTAATTTTATTCTTCACACAAACTTCTTTATCTTCTTGCAAACTTCCTGAGGCCTGAAACTGCCAATCAAAGAAAAACTAAGTGCTAATTGAGCAAGTTCTAGGCATGAGCTCAATTCACAGTGCATTGGGTTACAAACCTTATCGAACTAATTTGTTTTATTCATCAGCTGTGGACTTTAAGAACCATTAGACTCTGCAAAGAGGCATTTCTGATTATTTTTTCCTCTTTAAGATTAGCATTTGTGTGGGCAGGATAAAGCAAAGTCTAAAACTAAAAAAAAGACACAAATAAAGCTCCATATTGGCAGCAATCACAATACACTGTACAAATATTTGTGTTAGAAAACTATCTGCCTTAAAATTATGAGTTTAATAGACCATATCAAGTAAGAAAACTACTTTCTGATGCCATGCACTGAAGCTGGGAGCAACTACAACTTAAAGAAGTAAGTTAAAAAATTATACTTTAAACATCCCAACTCCAAAAGATCCACCCCAAGTGGTTGTGCCTCAAGGATTCCTTTCACCTTCACATTATGTCATCACAAGGGGGGGTTTCCTAGTCTGACCAGATGTCCCTTTGACATTTAACATGTCCTATGTTTGGTCAGCTTATTATTAGAAGTTCAATGAAACTTTGCCAATTTTCTCTGATTGGGTCGGCCAAGTTAATGGGTTATCTATCAAGAACCTTCATACAAATTAACACCAGACTTCATAAATAATATTTGATTAATTCAATACAATCCCCCATTTGATTAATTTTTGATATTTGGACATATTATATGGACTTATTATGTACAAATAATAAACCATTTTCTTGATATTATCACTTAGGATGCTGCAACCATTCGACTTATTCTTTAAGAAAGTGTAATATTTTGTGAAAATAAGTCACTAATTTGAGACACTGCCTTCACTTGATAGTCATAGTCTTGGGCTTGTCAAAACTTTTATAAAAGAACAAAGCTGTACACCTTAGCAACCACCTGGGATACCATCACAACAGCCTAGCTATACCTTAGCAATCACTTCAGCAACTCCTCTTCTAAAACTAGAATTCATACTCAAATCTAACAACATCTCACGCATACAGTACGCACAGCAACACCAGGGATACCACACCAACTTAAAGTTTGCTTTTCTTCTTTTAAAAGTAAACATCTTACCCAATGTTTTAGTCCTATCTAGTCATTTTCAGTTTTACCCACTGGCTAAGTCTCCCAATCATATAATGGTACCAAGCTGGGAGGGTGAAGGCTAGCACAAGGTTCCTCAGAGACACACAAAACACCTCTGCATCTTTTTGAACTGCCGCTAATGCAACATTATTGGATACCTCAACCCCTAATTTTGTTACATTCACTAGCATTATGCAAATGATGGGCAAGGAGGGAGGACCACCCTAACCATCCAGAGAAAATGAGAACAATTATATTCTTTTAGACTTCTGGTTAATTCTGGAAAAGTTTGGGCGCCTTGCTCAGTTGAGGTTTTTTGTTGGCTCTCTGAGTGAAAAGAAGTCTTCAGATTGCCTGTCATCATGATCTGCTGGTGTGAATATGTGAAGAGCTCAGAGTACTGAGACGCAGGTGAAATTCAGAAAATAAGCTGAAATTGTGCAATAAAATGTGCAGAAGTGTGTTCCCTATAGAGGATGTGTTGACTGAGTTCAGCTGTGTACTGGCAAGAGTTTGTTTGTGATGTACTGCCGTAATGGCACAGCCCTTTCACACCAATGCCAAAGAGATTCTGTCCAAGCCTGAAAGGACTGACCACTGATATAAAGTTCTTTAAATTTGGTCTGCTCAAGATGTTAATGCAGTAGAGGTCAGCGCAGTACCTGGCCTGGTTGGGCGGTCTCACACACAAAGGTCTCGTATTCTATAGCGAAGACAGGGGCGTTGTCATTGACGTCCATCACTGTAATGAGAGCGATTCCTTTCCCCACCTGCGCTGGGTCGACTGCAACACAGAGACAAAACATTGACACTCTGGTAAAAACAGTGATCTCAGAAATGTTTATAGGAGGTTAACATGTTCTTAAACGTATCGCTGTTTTCGGAAGAAAACCTCGTATCTCCATTTCTGTCCTTTTTCAGTTTTTGACGTAATTTGAAAAAAACCTGTTGCTGTTTACATTGTCTGTAAATTTCATGATGAATGGACCAAATGACCCAAAACCACTTGGAACGACATCTGGTTCCACTGACTTCCATTAAAGTACAGTATTTTTTTCCCTTCTTATTTGGAGTTACAAGGTTTTGTCCTGACAGCTGCAATATGTATGTTAATGTAATGAGAGCTTAGTCCAAGTCATTTTGGGCTGTTTTTATTGATTTACTGGTCACGGTGGGAGCGGCAAATTTAGTGTGTTGTATACTAAGAACTTAACGTATATATGCAAGTATAATTAACATATGTCCAGTGCATATACTTTGACTTATTAAGTCAAATGTTTTGCTGACATATTTTTGTACAGCAACAAGCAAACAACAAAAAAACAAATATAACATCATGTATAAAAATAGTCATTGTTAGTTTGCAAATTGTTTGTTTCCCTAAGTTTCTGTCAGGTTGTAATCATTAAAATGTCTTTTTATTTCAGAGTTATTACACTGAAACATAACTACTTGGAGATAATGTCAATATTTTGACAAAATAAGTAATTATTTCATTATGATAAATATGAAATTGTGCCTCAATTTGACAGAAAATGCCAGAAATAAGGTTAAAAATGTAAACTGGGCTTTATTGGACAAGTAACTATGAGCAACAACAGCAGCCACGTTAGCAGCAAAATAAAACAACATTTTTTTCAAGATGTCAACAGGGATAATCAAGACAGTTTTGGTTAATTGAAATAAGGACTTCATTGTAAAAATCAGCAACATTTTACAATAACTGCATGCATTTGTGGTTTATTCAGCAACAATAACACTATTACAGTTACACTATCATTTTGAAACATTCTTCAAATATATTTAGTAATATGTAATGAGTGTATGACGCAATAGACTGTAAAGACAGCCAGTGATTGTGATCGTAATTCACTGTTGAAATATTAGTGAATATTAGTGAACTTTTTGAACACATTCTTGAAGGCATATGCCAAGAGGTAGAAGTGCAAAATAGCAGCACTCACCCCTTTTATGGGTGCAAATAGGCTGCAGTTCCTTTATAGTAAATTGCAATAGCCACTTTATGCTGGTAACATTAATAAGACCAGAATTTAATTTTTATGTTTGCAAATAGCCCAAGCATTTTATTTCAGCTGGAAAACTAATGCACTCTTGGTGGAATATTAATGAAAATACAGGGTGATTCAAAAAGGTTCATCCGATTCAAAGCGCCATATTTTCACAACTGTGAGGCACCTAGGAACCAATCACAATCCAATTGTAAGAGTTTCTGACTATCAAGGGAAGATGGCGCCCTTCAGTCTGTGAGTAAATGAGACCCCTGAGCAGAAAGTGTCCTGAGTACTCCACTTCAATAAGAGTGAATCCGTCATAACAGCTCAGAGTATTCGTCTTTGGTTCCACAACATTGGATGATCTATGAAATCGCACTGAAAGCGCCGTGAGTGTAGTGACACCCAACATGCTCAATCTAGTATGGGATGAGTTTGACTATGGCATTGATGGGTTTTTTTCAGCTGTAGGAGGTTCATACTGAGCACTATATGCTCACTTAAACCATATACCATTTACCATTTTATGCATTGTTCTGCAATAAATTGTAATTTTCAAGTGAAATAAATCATTTAGAAATTGGATGAATCACAGTGCATTATAATAAGCATAATCATTATAACCCTGCTTTTTAAATATTATTGATATCAATCACAATTAGTGCTAACATGCTTAGCTTCAATGTCTGAAAACTGTATCTTAAGTAGACCAAAGCCGAGGTTTGCTGGAAAGATTTAACCATCCAGAATGAGCGTTAGTGTGAGCAATGCAAATCCTGCATTATTTATAGGTGAAGAATTAGCCATGCTTTTTTGACCTTGCGCTTGGTTTTAGGCCAAAAGGACTGCACTCGCCTTTGCAAGCAAACAACGGCAGAATTTTATGTGATTCTGAAAAGCATTTACATAAAGGCAGCAATAAGAGCATTGATACATTTTACACAAAACAAGTTCCAAAACCTCAAACACAAATGAAATGAGAGAAAACTAAACTGCACATTGAGATTATTTCACTTTCCTGACATCCACTGAGCATAAGACCCATTCATTCAGCATATCAAGGTCATCTTTGGTACGCTGGCAACATTTACAAAAAAGTTGTTGGATATCATTATTTATGCAGCACTTGGCAAACAGCAAATTCATAGACCATATGGGGGGTTCACAACATAGTTGTTTTGTAAGCATATAGTACAGCTGAGAATTTGGTGCGCTCCATAGCGTGAGCCAATTCCAAACACCTGTGGAGGGCAAACAGCACCCAGTCAACCAGAAGAGGCACAGCTGGTGGAAATCGCTGAGTGTGTTGCGCAGCCACTGCAAACACAGACATCAACATTAATAAGGGCCGTTTTTTGGCACCAGCTTGCATTACTTAAGAAAGTCCTTGTCATACAGTATACACACTTAGCTTCATGGCTATTTATCAGCTCATGGTACATGGGGATCTCTTTCCTCAAAACAATAGCATAGGCAAAGCACTGTGCAAGTTATTATGTCAATGAATGCAAGTACTGCTCAAAATGAATGAAGAGCCATCTAGTGAGTGCTATCAACATCTTGCTAACTGAGCTGCACCAGAGCTAAGCTCTTACACAAGGGGGGGGGGCAGGCTTCTTAGTGGGCCTGAGCAGGGTGAGGAGGTTGGGATATAAACTGAATAAGACAGGAATGCCATTATGATACCTAAATAGCAGCTGATGATCACTTAATAGGTCTGTTTTCAGGCCCATATTTTGACTGTATTACAAATACAGGCAATTAAAATGTACTTTTTGACAATACATTGAAGATCACTTTGCATTTTACTGGAGGCTAAATAAGGCAATGTACACAACTTTTAATCTTGTTTTGGGGAGAGAGTTGTGGTATAATGTCTGCCTGTATAATTTCATCAGTCACTTTACACCGGTAATTATTTTAGACCAATAACTCATTTTTAAATTTGAAGATAGACCAAATGAGTGCATACTTTATTGAATATTATTGTATTCCTTACTAATATATATATATATATATATATATATATATATATATATATATATATATAAAATAATCATTCTTTAGTTAATACAATTGTTTTCAATTGCAATCAACTGTAACCTAATATACCTAATATCAATGAATGACTTTACATGCACTTAATAATCATAATAATAAATAACTGCAGAAAATCAGATTTTGTCAGTAATCCAAACAATGTGTTTACATACACTTGAGTAATCAGATAATGGGAAAACTCTTGGTTTACATGAGTCAGACAGTAATCAGATTTCTGCTTTGCAACCAGCCAATAAACTCACAGAAGAAGACGTGGATTGAACATAATGCAAATCTCAAACTTCATGCCACAGCGTTTATTTTTTTTAAGAACTTTACCTTTACCTGAAAATATGAACGTATTACACCTTGAAGATGATGAAGAAAATTTTAATCCTTCACTTCGACAAGCATGCTCCAAAAGTGTTTTGCTATGTCTTGCGGGGACGCTTCTCGCTCACTTCCGATACCGGCGTCTGTTTTCACACATGCACATACTGCGAAATCCGAAAGAAATCAGACATGCCCTGAGAAATCTGATTACTGAGCTCAAATCTAACCTCTTTATTGGATTCTGAATCAGATTTCTAGACCTTACTATGATCTAAGAACTCGCATCTTGCTGTTTACATGACCATTTGAATAATTAGATAACTGCTGAAATTTGATTATGATACAATTTTCAAGTAAATGTAAACACATTCAGTAAATCCACTTTCCTCATGGCTGTCCTCATCCTCCCTCTCACATACTTCACTCATTCGCGGTCATTTTCTTGTCTGAAGAACCCTCTCTCTCTTCCACTGGAGTCCAGAGTTGAATTTATTTGTTGACTCAAAGGAAAAAAAGAATTAAAGAAAGCTCTTTCTTTCTTTCTCTTCCTCTCGTCAGCACTGCAGATTTGAGTTAAGTCAGTTATTTCCAGTTGGCTGGAGTGTTACGTCATGACATCCCAGTTTTCTTGTTACACACTCATGTGTTCTGTACTGAACATGAATCTGCTCTGAAAGGACTGCTGGGTTACTCCTCAGTCTTCATATTAACACCAGATAAGGAGAATCTAATATTCTCTATTTTTGTTATGTACTTCTGGTCACATCTGTGGGCATTGCTTAGGGACGGCACCTGGACCAACCACGCTCTCTCTGCCCTGCTGGCTTTGCCTCTAGATTGCATGCGATGTTAGGTACATTAACCACATTGGAAGAACTGTTTACTCTGTTGACAATGGTCCACCACCCAAATAATATCTGGTTTGTGATGGTCCTATGGAGGTCTCTTTCAACTAGGGATTTGATTAAGGCTTTTAAAAATCGAGTCGACTCCGAGGCTTTGGACTTCATTCTATTCAATTCTTTATAATGGCCATTATCTCAAAGCATTGTTACAAAAGGCCAAGGCCCAAGTAAGCAAGCCAAGAGTGACAGTGGCAAGGAAAAATTCTCTAAAAGCAAGAGGAAGAAACCTTGACAGGAAGCAAGATTCAAAAGAGGAACCCATCTGACTCTGGTCAACGCCGGAGAGCAGAACAACACAGTAAGAGCTATTAGAACTAGAAATGTACTTTCCTGAAGAAAATGCAGAGTGCTTGCTCATGTTAAAGCTGGCTAAGATGTTGCCATGTGGTTGCTATGGTATCCCAGGTGGTTGCTAGGTTTTTTGTTATGGCCTTCCAAATGGTTGCTAGGGTGTTGCTTAGTGCTTGGAATGATATCCAACTGGGTTGCTAGGTTGTTGCTAGGTGATTGCAATGGTATCACAGGTTGTTGCTAGGGGGTGCTAGGTGATTACTATGGTATCAGTGCCAATATCTTGACAACTGCAGGGCGAGTTAGCAGACAAACATCCAGTAGCGAAACAGAGAGGTTGGTACAGTGTAGTGTCTTCTACACTGCAGACTAGGGTGAAATCCTTGCCTGGGTAAGCATCCTACACTATGCCAATAAGAGTCCTTGGGCAAGACTCCTAACACATTATTTTTTCTTAAGATTCAAGAGTTTTATTGTCATATATGATTATTAAAATAATCAAACTGTAATTGGCTCAGGTTAAGAGCATCTGCCAAATGATGTAAATGTAAAAGAAGAATGTAAACAATAGTGTTGAGCATTGCAAAAAAAAAAAAAAGAATTGACAATGAATATAAAAGAGTACTGAATAAAAAAAAGAAATATTGCAATAAAGCATATTGGAGTTTAAAATAAATAATTAAAATGAGATCAAAATGCAGATTTAATTTAAAGGGATTTACATCCAAATTAGTTGAACAATGTTGGAATTACAGCCATTTTCATACATTTTAAGAAGCACAAAAGTAACTGGACATTCGTCTGCTGAGCTGCTCCATTCACTTATTATTTTATTTACAAGTAAGCAAATAAAAGGTTTAGACTTTATATCAAAAGTAGCATTTGTATGTTGAACCTGTTACTGTTAGCTCTCAATATGCAATCCAAGCTCTTTACTGCCCGTGGAATGAATCATCATTAGGCAGAACTATCTAAACAAACCCATCAGACGAAACAAACATATTAGGTGTGGTCAAATTAACTACAACCCCATTTTTAAAAAAAGTTGGGACCTGTGAAAAATACAGTGAAAAAGCAAAATGAAATAATGTGCAAATCATTTAAACCCTATATTTAACTGAAAATGCTTTTAAGCCAACATATTAAAATGTTAAAATTGACAATTTAAAAAAAATATATATACCCATTTTGCATTTGATGCCAGCAACACATTCCAAAAAAGTCGGGATGGGGGCAACAAAAGGCTGGTAAATGTGTGTACTGCTTGAAAAAAAAACACATGGTGGTTAATTGGAAGCAGGTCAGTAACATGGTTGGGTATAAAAAGCATCTCAGAGAGGCGGAGTCTTTCAGTAGTAAAGATGTGGAGGTTCATCACTCCGAAAGACTGTACGATCAAATAGTGCAGCAATTCAAGAATAACGTCTCTCAACGTAAAACAGCTTTTCATCATCTGTAGTACATAATATCATTAAAAGAGAAACTGGAGAAATCTCTGTATTCAAGGAACAAGGCCAAAAAACAGTATTTGCTGGCCGTGATCTGCGTTAAAAACAGACATGATTCTCTCGTATAAATCAATGCATGGGCTCAGAAAAACTCTTGAAAAGCGTTGTGAACACAGTTCATTGCTGCGTCCACAAATGCTAATTAAAACTTTTAAATGCAAAGAAGACCATATGCAAACAGAACCCAAGAATGCGGCCACCTTCTCTGGGTCTGAGCTCATTTAAAATGGACTGAGAGGAAGTGGAAAAGTGTCCTATGATCTAACAAATTAACATTTGAAATTCTTCTTGGAAATCCTGTGTCCTCTGGGCTAAAGACCATCAGTGCACAGTGCAAAAGCCAGTGTTCATAATGGTATAGGGGAGCATTAGTGCACATGGCATGGGTTACATGCACATCTGTGAAGGCACCATTAATGCTGATTGATATATACATCTTTTGGCAACATATGCTGCCATCCAGATGACGTCTTTTTCAGGGATGGCCTTATTTATTTCAGCAAGACAATGTCAAACCACATTCTGCATGTATTACAGCAGCATGGCTCTGAAAATAATGCATTCTTCTACAGGACATATATTACTAGATGGACTGTAAAATGTTCAAAGGTACAAAATGTAGAATTTGTAACAATAATGCAGCTTACAATTAACTTCACCAGTCCTTAAGTCCAGATTTAGTATTTTTTAACCCAGATTTAGCTAGTTAATACTCGTCTAAGTTTATTAGGAAAGTGGTAGCTCTCCATGCCGTTTGCTTGCAAATACACCATAGGATTAAAATGAGTGGGTCACAACTTAGTCGACACCTCAGCACATGAAGTTGTGACAAGATCGCATTCATTTTTGGGATCAAGAATCTAGAAAATAACGTTGTGAAATTAACTCCTGGAATCAATTGCTGCCCAGTGAGTGGAAGCAAAAGTCATTCTCGCTGTACTTCACTAGAAATGCAAGTGCTAAAAATGAATGAACAGTGAAAGGCTGCATTTATTGTTAGCTGCATGCACCACAGTGCAGGATTTGTTCACTTGAATAGGCCAATGCTTTGGTTATCGGTAATTATCTGCGACCAGAGGTCTGCCCACAGTCATGTCGTTCTAACTGCGTCATCACTAGATTGCATTCATGGTGTGCGACGTTAGTCACACCAGAGTAATTGCTCACTTCAACAGATCACCACTGGTTATTATCAGGCCAACATCTACGACCTGAGCGATGGTTCTCAGCCAAATGAGTCCACTGAGGTGTTAAATGACTGTGTTGTGTAGGTGTGATTCTTGCCACATAGAGGCGGCGGACTGAAAAAACGCTGACTCACTCTGGCTAGAGTTTCACTGAAACGGGTGTGATTTATTGTACATACCTCGCTAACTCGCTAACAGTATGCATGCCTGGCAGAACCCAAGCCAAGCTGCTTTCCAAAAACACACTGTTCAACACGAGTCAGACTCTGTGAAAATGCAGATCTGGAGAAAACAGCACTAACAGCATCCTCTGTCTGAGATATATTAACAACATCTGCTTCTGAGCCCTCCTCACCTGCAGGAAGGTGGAAAAAAAAAAAAAACTAGTGCCGAGTTGCAGCTCATTTATCTACTCATTTGACCCAACAAAGGATGGTTTCAGCTACCGTAAACAGAGACTGGTCAGCTTCCCCTTCCTATCTCTGTTTCATGGCTATATTAAAACAACACTGTAGTTTTAAACTGAAGCTATGAGGCTAATATAAATGAACAAAATTATGGACAGATTTGAGGCTTCAATGTGGCTGCTACCAATATTTTAGATATGGGAGGTACAGTTAGATGCAAAAGTTCATCCATCCATCCATCTTCTAAGTCAATTATCCTTCTAGGTCGCAGGGAGGTGCTGGAGCCTATCCCAGCATTCATTGGGCGGAAGGCAGGTCACAAGTCCATTGCGGGACAGACATGCAGAGATACTGTGTATATATATATATATATATATATATATATATATATATATATATATACATGTATCACTGTTGTCAGAACAACATTTTTTAACATAATTTGAATATGCATGTTATGCTTTACATTTTGTGTAAACTTCTTTATGAATGGCCTAAAATAAACGGCCCAAAATGACTTTGAAAAACATTTGGTTCCACTGACTTACATTAAAAATAAAGTAGATTTATATACAAAAACATACATACATATATATATATATATATATATACATATATATATGTGTGTGTGTGTGTGTGTGTGTGTGTGTGTATATATAATGTGTGTGTGTGTATATATATATATATATATATATATATATATATACGTACATATATTTCTTTGAGAAATTAGATTTTACAATGCTTACAGTTGAGGTCTAAGCTTCTAAGCTACATTAGCCTCATAGCTCCAGCGCAAAACTAAAAGAAGCAAACCTCAGACACCAACTGTCTTGGCCGGCTACATTTGGGGTGAAAATCGGACTCTTTGCTATTGCTTTATCAATGTTGTCAGTTGTGACAGGTGAAAAAGCAGACATTTTTTGCTAGTACACTTCGTTGTCATATTTTTATTCATGGAAACTGGACATGGACTTTCAAAGCTGGTAGCAGGTGGCCCTGGAGCCCACAGGAGTTCACTAACTTGCTCAAGGGCACAAAAATGGTACATGTTGAATGATTAACATACAATGCTGGGTGCTTGTCTGGATCTCTGGGTGCTTTCCAGCCATCGTGGCAGAACCTCTGGGTGTTTGCCTGGAGCACTAGGCTCTAACTGTGGTATTGCTGCTCTCTGATCCATGTCCCTAAGGCCTGCCGGTTACATTAGCATTAGCTGTTAAGAAATAAAGTCTTAGGACTCATCGTCCCACATTTTACACAGATTCACAAGCACATAACTTTGAAAGAATGTTTCATTATAATATCAGATTTCAGCTAAGACATTAATAATTGCGGAGCGAATATAATCCAGTGTAGTTTTTACTGTCTGACAGGAATAATTGCGGAGTGATTTTAATCCAGCATGAAGCTGCAGTGTGTGTGTCGTTTTTACAACCTGACAGTAACACTGACCTTTCAGTCTGAGCTGTCTGAGGAAATTTGAGATGGTCAATCAAACTATAGCACACTACATCATGTCTCCATTGGTGACACTTATTCAGTTTCAAAAGTGCATCAATTTCAAGTATTTCATACTAGTTATGGAATATCTTCACAAGATTAATAATAATAATTACGAGTTTAAGAACTCGAACATGACCACTAGTGTCCAGGAGTCTACCAATTGTCTTCAACATGTTTTAACATTTTAGGCATCAGAATGTAAAAATCCAATATCAGCCATGCTCATTTCATCCCTCTGGCTTTTCCGTGCCATTGACACTGGACCCAAAGCACCCTGAAGACAAATGGATCCAGACCTAATTTCTGGGTTTTCGTGAGTCTTTCTCTCTCACTCTCACAGACAGATAAAAGAGGACATTTCAATCTTCCGTGCCAGGACCCATTTCAGCGACCTTGGCTGTATTTGACAGAGATCGATAGACCATGAGGTAGAGCTCGCAAACTTAACTTCCTGCACATCCCCATTCATAGGTGCTGGTAAAAATGTGACTATGGAAGGCTGGAACCTCTCTGCACCACTGATGTCAGCGCTGGTACTACCTGTTCATTTCAAATTGGAATTTGAGTATTTTGGTAAAAAAGTCCAGAATTAATAAAAAAAAAAACACTAAAATACACAAACATGACTGGAGGAACTATCCATCCATCCATCCATCCATCCATCCATTTTCTAAGCCGCTTCGCCGTCAGGGTCGCGGGGGGGTGCTGGAGCCTATCCCAGAAGTCTTTGGGCGGAAGGCAGGATACACCCTGGACAGGTGACTGGAGGAGGAACTATTCGCATTGTAAATCAATCTGGGTGATTTTTGATAACCTGTTACCAGTGATGCCTGATAAGTCAAACAAAGAACTGAAATGAATCACTAAATTATATAAAATTATTTGCAACATGTGATTATTTTTTGTCTCTTTTACTGTTACAATAACTCAACAGTATTACAGTGTATGAATTAGGATATTGTAGAGCAAATGTCTCATAGTCTCTGCTGCAGGTTTCCCCTGAGTGCAACGTCTACAATCCATTCTAAACATTTTTGTACCGCTTAATTGTCTCATTTTTTTGGATGAGTTGTAAAAGTCTTAAAATAATGCTTCATTGTTTCCCGCAGATTTCTATAACTGTGTTCCAGAATGCTTCCACTATAACGGCAAAAACATTTGTAAAACGTAACATATGTGGACGTGACTTTAGAACTCACTCATGTACATGTGTCAGTCTGAAGTGTCTCCATAAGGGGGAGCTGTTAGCACGCAAGTCATTTTTATGTGTATTATTTAAAGAGAGGAAACAACCATGAACCCACACCAGCAGGAGCTCACAAATGCATGTGTCTTCAGGAACAACTTTCAAAATGAGATAGAAAGTTACATTATTTAATATTAAAAAGAGTATAATCCAAAGAAAGAGTAGGAAGACTGCACACTTCCTCGGCATGGATGATTTTAGTTAGTGAGTTAGGTTAGTTAAGTGACCCTATTAGTCCCACAACATTTTGAAACACCACGGTACACACTAGTGAATACAAACATACACTAGGGGGCAGTGAGCACACTTGCCCGGAGCGGTGGACAGCCCTATCCATGGTGTCTGGGGAGTAGTTGGGGGTTAGGTGCCTTGCTCAAGGGCACTTCATTCACGTACTGTCAGCTCAGGGTATTGTGACCATGACTGCCCATGACATGATTACCAATCAGGAATTACACTGCAAAAAATGATATCTTATGAAGTGAAATGATCTTAAGTGTCAACCTGTCTAATATTTCTCAATTTGAGATGGTCATGTAGATTATGCATCTCATTTATAGATATTTACATATTTTAGGACATTTTATGAAGTAATATTATCTCACTGTACTGGCAGATATTTTTGCAAAATTTGTTTTCTTAAACAAAATAGTTCATTTACTGAACAAAACTACTTACAAGTAAAAAATATCTAGAAATAAAGAAAATAATCTTAAATGAAGCTCGACAATCCAAACAAGACAAATATTAGATGTACTGACTATATTTAAGATAACTATACTTGACAAGATACCATTTTTTTGAAATGTCGGAAAATGTCATGCAAGTTATTTTTCGATAGCGCAGAAATTTGAATTCAATTAAATTCAAATTAGTAACTCCTTTGAGGAATTCCATAACTACTATGAAAGAAATATAGAAGTCATGTAGTTTTGAGAATAAGGAACTGAAATTTGGACTTCCTAAGCATCCCTCATAAATTTTCAGGTATGTTTATTTTTTTTTTAACATATCCTCTACAGGAAACTTAAATGTTGTATTTTCTGACATTTTTATTGCACAATTACTATTTATTTGATTATCATGTTGGGAAAAAAATTGTCATGGTTTTTGCACAGGCCACAATACATTAAATCTATCTAAACAGTAATTGTGCAATAAAATGTGCAGAAATGTGTTCTCTATAGAGGACATTTTCGCTTCAACTGATTTTCACAAAATGTTATTTGACCAGGGTGCCTAAACATTTTGGATACGACTATACACAATCCATCTTAAATCGTAAGTTAGAACTAAGGGTTGAAGGCAGGGATATCCAAACGATTCTACACAGGACCAGTGTGGGTGCAGGTTTTCATTCCAGACAATAAGAGCACACCTGATTTCACTCGTTTGATCAGTCAGTCTCAGTATTTAAACACCTCGTCAGGTGATCTCTTGCTTCATTGCGATGAAAATCTGCAGCCACACTGGCTTTGTGGATAAGACTGGAGACCCCTGGTTTGAGGGGTTAAAGGACTCATTATCTGCTGTATCTGTGTGACAATGCTTTGCCGAACCCTGTGAGGAGACAAAGTCAGCGGGTAGGTTGTGACCAAATGGGTGTGTAAGATGAAGATGCAGGCTGGAAATAGGACGACTCTGGGAGGTTCTTTGCAAACGGTGAGTGATTCATTTACAACGTGCAAAACATTGCAAACGAAAAACTGTGCAAACCCAAAATAAACGGCGGCTAAAACGTTGACCCAACTCACTGGCAGTACAGGTAAGTATAACCAGGCCATAGAACTATGCTTTAGTTACTACTCCGTTTCCGTCAGCTTCCTCTTAACCTGAGGTATCCTCGAGCTAGCCTCCCTTTGCCAACCTCTCCCATACCTCTTATAGGCTTATCCCTGCCCCTGCACCACCTGAGCTAAGCTATTCCACTCTAGGAGTGGATTAAAATGAAGGGTAAATAAAATCAGAATACATATCATAAGGCCTTAATATATAGTATTACTGGTAAGGTGTTTAATTACAGTGCACACGTTTATAAACCTGTCTCACTCTGTTTTCTGTGACCTAGGTTGAAGACATCACCCCTCCCATGAGCTAGCCGAGTGAGCTCAGTCTGATCTGCCTCCCTTTTGCTGACTCTAGGAAACAGACTACAGGTGAGTATTACAGGTAGACATTCACACACATACACAGTCTCTGGTGATGGCCAGTGCATTTGCCCCATCACAATCTGTAATGTAAATTTATAATTTTTATACACAAAAGCTTCTGGACCAAAACACAGTTAGAGTAGAAGTCAATAGGCAGACACTTGAGTCTGTTTAAGTTTAAGGGGTTAAACTTTTCAACACGAAGTATCCAAGGGATCACAACAGCCAGTAGCTTTAAGGGCATTTGAGTCAAGAGAGAAGCCGGTGACCCAAAACAAACTCATAACAGAAACCAGTGGGCAGTTGCTTTGCAAGTCAACATGTTTTCATGTTTTTTACTAATTACAGACAAAACACTAATTATCTACAGTAATCAACTCTATGCTATGTGGCCTAAAGAGGGTCAGTTTTGCTGGAGCACCCAGTGAGAAAATTCAACTTGTAAAAGAAAGCGAACATTTTGACGTGTAGTAGGACCGCAGGGGCATGCTGGAGAACAGGTGCACTGGAGTGAAGGTCATAGAGTGAAGCAGCAGTGGTGAGGCTATGTAGGAGCTAACGCAGAGCGATGCCGAAGCTAAGAACATCAGCTAGAATCAGGCCAAGGCTCCATCAAACACCATGAGTTCAGGAGGAGCCAGAGGACAGCGGTCACCTTTAGCGCGGAACATCTGTTTTGAGGGCCGAACTCAAGGCCTTACGCAGCCCGACCAGAGCCAAAAAACACACATCACACATCGTAGCGTTTGATTTTCAGAGTAGAAGGATGGTGAGGTGTACGTGCCCGTAGCCTACACTTTGAAATATTGATTACTGTCAGCTCGGAGCCAGCTGTTAGGTCAGTCAAAGCCCGTTAGCCTCAGGATAATGATATTCATTGGGAAATTGCTTGAGAGGCTTAAATTTTTATCTCTTATTACAGTATGCAGGATTTCATTCTAATAGAATTCAGGATTGTGAAAAGCGAAACCCAGCTGCCTGAAAGCTCCATGCTGCGATAGGAAATGGCAAAAATGTATTCATCTGTCAGGAAAATGAAATATCTCTTCACTGTTTGAAGGTCTCAATTATGAAGGACATAAAAATGCAAGAAAAAAAAAGAAAGAAAGCAATGCAGTGATTTAAGAAAGAGATCTTGTTGAAGAAGAAAAGACCATGGAAGCATATTTGCATTGATTGTGCTCAGAAATATGTTATTGCTGTTGCTGTTTAAGGAACAAAAAGATAACCTTCCATCTCAGTGAAAACACCTTGAATTCATGAGCTGCACAGTATGGCTTCACTATGTCTTCAAGCTTAACTCATATGATCCCGCTGATTAAGCACCAACACTTTGTGGCTTGTTTTTGTGTTGTAAAAATGAGATTCCTTTGATGTTGTGCCACTCACTTTATACTATTGATACCACCTATTCACTTCAGCAATAGCAGTACTTGGTAACTGGTAAATTCAAAACAACTACTATCATAATAATCTTTGCTTTTGTCTGACACGGGACACCCAAAATAAATGGAGCGCTCGTCCCATATAATGTCCTGATCTTGGTCTCAGTTGAAAGGTGCACTATATTGCCAAAGGGATTCACTCACCCGTCCAAATAATTGAATTCAGGTGTTCCAATCACTTCCTTCAACACTTCAGCACCTAGGCATGCAGACTGCTTCTATAATCATTTGTGAAAGAATGGGTCGCTCCCAGGAGCTCAGAGAATTCCTGCATGGTACCGTGATAGCATGCCACCTATGCAACAAGTCCAGTTGTGAAATTTCCTCGCTACTAAATATTCCACAGTCAACTGCCAGTGGAATTATAACAAAGTGGAAGTGATTGGGAATGACAGTAACTCAGCCACGAAGTGGTAGATCAGTGGACGCTGAGGCGCGTAGTGCGTAGAGGTCGCCAATCTCTACAGACCTCCAAACTTCATGTTGTCTTCAGATCAGCTCAAGAACAGCATAGAGAGCTTCATGGAACTGGTTTCCATGGCCGAACAGCTGCACCCAAGCCTTACATCACCAAGCACAATGCAAAGCGTCAAATGCAGTGGTGTAAAACGCCACCACTGGACTCTAGAGCAGCAGAGACGTGTTCTCTGGAGTGACCAATCACGCTTCTCTATCAGGCAAGTCTGGGTTTGGCGGTTGCCAGGAGAACAGTAATTGTCTGACTGCACTGTGCCAAGTATAAAGTTTGGTCGAGGGGGGATTATGGTGTGGGGTTTCAGGAACTAATTTGGGCTCTGCCCCTTATTTCCAGTGAAAGGAACTCTTAATGCTTTAGAATTCCGAGCCAGGTCTTCTCGTCCAACATCAATGTCTGACCTCACAAATGCGCTATCCCATAAACACACTCCTAACCCTTGTGGAAAGCCTTCCCGGAAGAGTTGAAGCTGTTATAGCTGCAAAGGGTGGGCCGACATCATGTTAAACCCTATGAATTAAGAATGGGATGTCACTCAATTTCATACGCATGTGAAGGCAGACGAGCAAATATTTTTGTCAATATCGCGAATCCTTTCCGTTAATATAATTGTAGTGATTTGTGACACAGAGTAACATGGTGTTAATTCCACCTGACTCATAGATCTCTAAACTGTCCTTTGGCTGTCTTATCAAAGCCACATACTTGGATCGAGGATGAAGGCGAGGACCTGCAGATTTGGTAGCATTTGCTCTTTCAGTGTGTATGTTACAAATGAGATCATTGCTACTGCTGTAAATCACAAAATGGTTTGTGGGAAGCAAGTCCTGAAATTTAAGCTTTCTAATGGTTTATTACTGAACCACTGTATTGCTGGCATTTGGTGCATATAAATCTGGAAGTGAACACTTCAATAGAAGTGTGCCAGTAGTAAAGGTACTGTGTGAGTATATTTTTCATTCATCAAGGTACAGACAATGTAAATGTCCCCTTAAAGGAAGAACAGTAGCTTAAGGTCCAATTGCCCACATTAAATATTTTTTTTCCCAGTAGAAAAGTGTGTATTTGTATATTTTCATAACCTAATGTTTTAAAGCAGAGCAATGAAATAAAAAGCCTGGAGATGAGACACCCCGTGTGGAGTCAACATAACTTATAAAATATAATTTCAGTGGTATTATGGTACAATTATGTTCCGTGACTAAAGCTAGATGCTTGAGTGTGACTCAAAGCTAGATGCTTGAGTGTGACAACAGGCATTCCACCCCAGAGAAAAGTTCATGCTTTTTGAATGAGTGTGTACAGTATTCTAGAAAAGGTTAAAATAACAAATCCATATTCAAAGCTTCTGACCTTAACATCAGAATGTTACAACAAAAAAGCCAATAAAACTGCTGGAAAATAGTAAAAATAAAAGCTAATTAGCAGAAAGTCACAAAACTATTAATACACTGTCGCTAAGCAGCAGCGGAATAGAACGTCTGTGGCTTATTGGATGAATTGAGACATTTAATTAATCTAACAAATGTGAATAACTTTGGTCAAAGTGGGCTCATCACTTCAAGAGGCATCGATATGTTTTTAGTATATCACATAGGAATATCACAACTGGTCACATAAAGCAATAGAGCTGCTATATCACTGCTGTCAGAAGAAAACCTCGTATCTCCATTTATGTCATTTCTCAGTTTTTGTCATAATTTGAAAATACCTGTTGACCTTTATGTTGTGTGGAAATTTTGTGATGAATGGATGAAAAGAAACAGCCCAAAATGCTGGTTCCATTGACTTACATTAAAAGTAAAGTAGGTTTTTTCCTTTTCCTGTAAAGTTACCATTTGGAAAATATAAGGTTTTCTTCCCACAACAGCGAAATGCTATTTCTGTCGAAATCACTTGATCCTTCCACACAATACGAAGTTCACTTACGGCTCTCTATGGCGAGGATGGTGATGTTGTGCACTGCATTGACCTCGCGGTCTAAAGGCTTGGCTGTGCTGATGACCCCCGTCGCCGCCTCAATGTTGAAGAAACGCTCCAGATCAGTATTACGGTCTATTGAGTACCTGTGGACAGTTGTTCAAATACACAATCAGCCTGCAGTGACCCTCAAGCCATACAGAACAGTTCATTCATCTGCAATGACTGTTAGGCTGGGCTGCTTTATTTGCCAAAGCCGTACTAAAATTGATCCCACTTTGTTATTATTTGTTGAATATTTTATTTAGGAGTCAGAATGCACAGAGCAGAAGTTGGCATACAGAAAGGAAACAACAGAGGGACAGAGATAAGAGATGCATGAATACACCAGTTTTATCTTTTTTATGTTTTCTGAAATTGTTCCCAGTTGGTTGGTGTTTGTTTGTTTTACTGTTGTATATTTTATTGAGGAGATAGAGCAGACAGAGCAGAGTTACACATGAATACTCCAGTTTTCTCTATTCTCAAAAGAGAGAATATAACAGAATATTCTAAGACCCAACTTACTACCGCCTGAGTCGTTTAGATCCCTGAGGTCTTCAAGAGCTTAAGTATTTGAGAAGACATTGCCAGATTCTACCAATCTACCATATTTTTCAGCAGACAGCTGAACATCCAACTGTAAAATATTTGTAAATGTGCTGGTGTGAGAGGTATTTACCAAGTAGGAGACTGGCAGAACCTCACATGAAACAGCTGACATGTTGAGTATTATGAGCTGCCTCACTTATCTTTCAACTAGCAAACTGCCTCCTTTTTAAAAGAGCATAGAGTTCAAATTGTCAATCATTGTGTTTTGCATTGTATCACCTGATCTTTGACAGAATTCACAAATCTTTTTCAAGTTTTAATCCAACATTCACTATAATGCCCTGCATACTTCATGGAAGCAAATCTGCCCACTGGTCTGTGGGCTAATAAACAACCGAACTAACGTTAGTTTACCTCAGTCGTTGGACAAAATTGTTCACGCCAGAGGAAAGTTTCTTACCCTTTCATTTCTGTCATTTTAATGATCCAATTTCTCCATTCTAGTAGCGATGATTTGAAGTTCTAAAACAGGAACATTTAAGATAAGATAATCCTTTATTAGTCCTACAAGGGGGAAATTCACAGTGCTACTTTTTAAATTTGAGATTTGTAACTTTGGAATTTGTACTTTGAAAGCCTAAAGAAAATGTAAATTGTGAAAGTTACTCAACTTACAGATCTTCCAAAAAATAATTACAAAGAGAAGTTGGGGCAGTGGGTGCAATGCAAAAAAAATAATAAAAAATAGTGTTTGATTGAATACAGTGCAAATAATAGATATTGAATATTTGAACTTTTATTTTATCTTTACCTTAATTTAAATTTTTGTAAATATTTGTTAATTCCAAAATTGAGAAGTACATTTAAAGGAAAAGAAATTTCAGAATTTCACCATGTGCGCTCTACAATATTATTGCAAGATTCAGAGAATCTGGAGAAATCTTTGTGCGTAAAAGGCAAGGCCGAAAACCAATACCAAATGCCCATGATGTCCGACGTTTCAGAGAGCACTGCATTAAAAATCAACATGCTTCACTAATGAATATAATGACAGGGCTCAGGAATACTTTGGAATACAACAGAGTTTTTCACTGCAAGTGAAAACTGCAAGACTCTACCATGGAAAATATCAACGACGCCAAGAAACGCCACCGACTTCTCTGGGTTAAAACTAATCTGAGATTAACTGACGCAAAGAGGAATGTGTGCCGTGGTCTGATGAATCAAACTTTGAAATTGTTTGTGGAAGTGCTGGACATTGTGCTCTTTGAGCAAAAGAAAAAGACCATCCCGACAGTTACCGACACCAAGTTCAAATGTCAGAGCTTGTTGTTGTTTGAGTTGTGTTGGTGGATAACGTGCACATCTATGAAGGCCCCATTAATGCTGAAGGATACATACCCAGTTTGGAGCTATGTATGCTGTCATCTAGACTACGTCTTTTTAAGGGCTGTCCTTGCTTGTTTCTGCAAGACAATGCCACATTTTGCACATGCTACAACAGCATGGCTTCATAGAAAGAGAATTTCCCTGCTGTGGAACTAATGAGGGATTATTTTCTCCTAACTTAGACTGGCCTACCCGCAGTGCAGACCTGTGTTCCTGTGAAAATGTGCGGTGCATTTTGAAGCACAATTTTTGACAACAAAGAAACTGGACTGCTGAGCAGATGAAATGCTATTTCAAACAAGAACGGGAAGAAATTCCACTTTCACAACCTCAGTTTCCAAATGATTACTTAACACTGTTCAAAGGAAAGGTGATGTGATAAGGTGGTAAACCTGCCCTGTCCCAACATTCTTAGAACATGTTGCAGTCATCATATTTTACGTGTGCATATACAACTTCAAAGAAGTTAAAACATTAACCATCTTGTTATTAAACATCTTTATTAAATATTAAATATTTTTGTACTGTTGAACCTTTTTTTTTTGGAATTCATTTAGTATTTCCTAATTTGCGAATTACTCCTGGGAACCTCTTTTGTCTCTTAAGCAGAGAGCAGTAGAGCAACTCCTGATCAGGAAGAGTTCATGTTCTAAGGACGTTTACCCGGACGTCCTGCAGCTTAGACTAAAGAGATGTCTCCATCCCATCATGTCTCCATTGTATTTTGCATAAGGGCATTTTTAGGGAGAAAGAAAGTGTTCCCAGCAAACAACAGCATCCAATCAGTCATTTCTCAGTAGGCCATGTGACCAAAACACAGTTAGTTGTGTGGCTGCAAACATTAATCTTGGGACAGAAGCGTCAAGTGTGGAGCTCATTTAGGAAGACTGATATCTACAATTAACACGCTGATACACTTCTGTATTAGCACAACATGACAGAAATAATAAGCCCTGCAATCAATCCTCTTTGTGCTCTCTCAATGTGTAATATCTAAGCTAATCAATGATAATTCAAAAAGCGGTGAGAGTAATAGGCGAGAGAAAAATGGCAATTGTTTATGCTGCAATTAGGCTGGCAAGGTAGGCATGAATAATAACAGTGCAATGCGGCACACTATGACAAAATGTCCCTGATGATGAATTGTGCCTCCTCCAATCAAATCCTCCATGCTCCACCCACAAATACGCTCTTTCATAGCTAGTTTAAAATAACCCCGATAGAACCTCTTTTAACATATCGCTTTTAACATTTAATTTCCAGAACTACCATCAAGTACGTTATAGATTTTCTAGCATTAATAAAAGTAGTAGAAAAAAGTAGAAAATGTGGTTTGTGGAAATTACGCAGAAACTTCGGAATGTAGGAATCCTTCCAGTGTAGGAATCCTTTTCACTTATTTTCCTTTGACTTTGACTTTTATCTTCCTTATGTATGTAGCTTAACTTGAAGCTATTTTTTACAGGACTGAAATGAACTTGTACTCAATGGCCCTTTTAACTGGAACTGAACCTCACCTAGATTACTGTATCAGTGCAGACACACTTCCATCAAAGCCTTCATATCTATTTTTCATTCTGTATTTCTATCATCATTCTGCCAATACAGTGATGCAATACCATTATAACGCTTAAAATCTCAAGATTCCTATAATCCACTTAATGGTCCGTTATTCACAGCAGTAATGGTCGTCTCGTAGCATCGAATGTGCAAAAGTTAGCAAATCCAGGGGTCCTTCAAAGCCTCACTGCTCTCCACAAAGACCAAAACGTGGTCTTGATAGTCAGAAATTGGTTAGAGATCTGTGAGTCACGTTGAAATAAACTCCATTCTAGTCTCTGTTAATTTATGTCAGTAATTCATACAGTTATTCTAACAGTTGGGGGAAAATGGGAGTGTTACCTTTGATCATGACTCTAGCCCAAAGCATGTGGGAATATCGCTTCTTTTACTTTGGGAGGCAAAAAGTGGGCAGCTGTTAACAGGTTAAAGAGAAGAAGGGTGGTCTCTGACTTTTACACGGTACTGTAGGTTTCTTTAGTGTTAACTGAACTCACTTTAGCTGGCTTGAAAACCTGTCACTGTTGTTTCCAGCCTGCCAAGTTTCGATTAATTGCAACCGTCTGGCTTTTCGAACTGCAGGTTCAACATGCTGTAACGACGTTGAACTCCAGCCTAAATTCATTAGGTGTGATATGACTTTTAAAACTTGTCCAGCCTTGCAACCCTTGCTACAAACGAATGCATTTGTGAGAGGAGCATGGATAGTTATGTGGAATTGTTACCAAACCCTACCTGATTGGACTGTTGGTGGAGTCGGGATCCAGGGCGGAGACGGTCCCAATGATGGTGCCCACTTTAGCCGCTTCTGAGACGGACATCCTGCTGATAGGTGAGGAGAAAACAGGAGGCTCGTCCACATTCTCCACCACCAGCTTGACCATCGCTGTGTCGCTGAAAGGACCCTGGGCCCGGAAGCGTGGGTCAATGTTCTTGTTGGATGCTTCGATTTTCAGAGTGTAGCTGGACTTCGTTTCAAAGTCAAGATTCTGAGGTGAGATGGATAAAACAGAGGGACGATAGTCAATATCCCATTCAAGTTTGGTGTCTGAAGATCCAGGGCTTCTTTAGTTTTGCAATGGAGATATCTGAATACCCCGAAAAAGTGGAAGAGGAAGGGGACGGTTGACAGGGGGTTGCAGCATATCCTTGTAGCACAAAAAAGCTAAGGACAATTCAGAGTGCTACACTTATGGTAGGTCTATCCGACGGAAGGAATCAACAGGAGAGGATGATTTGCCTTTACAAATCATTGGTTGATCAGATCAGCAATTCCAGTTAAATATATCATACAGCAGAGGAACACAGTGATATTTGAGAAGTGAAATGAAGTTTATAGGATTTACAGAAAGCATGCAATAAATATTTAAACAAACTTAGGCAGGTGCATAAGTTTGGGCACCCTTGTCGTTTTATTGATTTGAATACCTTTAGCACTAATTACTGGAACACAAAATTTGTTATGTAAGCTCAGTGACCCTTGAGCTACATACACAGGTGAATCCAATTATGAGAAAGGGTTAAGGTGGCCATTTGCAGGTGTTTCTCCTCTTTGCATCTTCTCTGAAGACTGGCAACATGGGAGCCTCAAAACAACTCTCAAACGACCTGAAAACAAAGACTGTTCAACATCATGGTTTAGGGGAAGGATACAAAAAGCTATCTCAGAGATTTCAGCTGTCAGTTTCCATTGTGAGGAACATAGTGAGGAAAGGCACAGTTCTAGTTAAGGCCCGAAGTGGCAGGCCAAGAAAAATTTCAGATTGGCAGAGGCGAAGGATGGTCAGAACAGCCATAGTCAACCCACAGACCAGCTCCAAAGACCTACAACATAATCTTGCTGCAGATGGTGTCACTGTGCATCATTCAACTATTCAGCAGCTGTATGGGAGAGTAATGCAGAAGAAGCCTTTTCTGCGCACATGCCACAAACAGAGTCGCTTGAGGTATGCTAAAGCACATTTGGACAAGCCAGATTCATTTTGGAATGAGGTGCTGTGGACTGATGAAACTAAAATTGAGTTATTTGGACATACAAGGGGCGGTATGCATGGCCAAAAAAGAACAAAGCATTCCAAGACAGACACTTGCTACCCACAGTAAAATTTGGTGGTGGTTCCATCCTGCTGTGGGGCTGTGTGGCCAGTGCAGGTACTGGGAATCTTGTTAAAGTTGAGAGTCGCATGGATTCCAGTCAATATCAGCAGATTCTTGAGAACAATGTTCAAGAATCAGTGACAAAGTTGAAGTTGCGCCGGGGCTGGATAGCTCAACAAGACAACGACCCTAAACACTGCTCAAAATCTACTAAGGCATTCATGCAGAGGAACAAGTACAACGTTCTGGCATGGCCATCTCAGTCCCCACACCTGAATATTATTATCTGTGGTGTGATTTAAAGCGGGCTGTCCATGCTCGGAAACCATCAAACCTGACTGAACTGGAGATGTTTTGTAAAGAAGAATGGTCCAAAATACCTTCAACCAGAATCCAGACTCTCATTGGAAGCTATAGGAAGCATTTAGAGGCTGTTATTTCTGCAGAAGGAGGATCTACTAAATATTGATGTGATTTTTCTGTTGGGGTGCCCAAACTTATGCACCTGCCTAATTGTGTTTAAATAATTATTGCACACTCTCAGCAAATCCTATAAACTTCAGTTCACTTCTCAAATATCACTGTGTTCGTCTGCTGTATGATATACTTAACTGAAATTGTCGATCCGAAAAACCAATGATTTATAAAGGCAAATCATGAAAATGATCAGGGGTGCCCAAACTTTTGCATACCACTTTAATGAAGCAAATGTCAGACAATAATCTTAATGTATGGTCTACATTTAGGGTAAGAACTATGGGTTTAATAAAGGAAGAGAAAGTAGAGGAAGGATTCGCATCCGCATCCAACCACTCTCCCCCGGAAAAAAAAATAAAAATAAATAATAATAATAATACATCGATATCACGTTTTGAAAACTGACCCAACCACTGAAAGTATGAGCAAAATGACGTCCTGAGCTACTCCTTCTCTTGACACTTGGTTGACAGATCTGTGCAGTACAGTCAAAGCTGAATATTGATTTTAAGACAGATACATGATGCCGGCCATGTCTTTTGGAATAGTTTCTCAAATGGTCATTCATTACACCTGTCCACTGTAATATGCAGCAAAATGAAAAACGGTCACCAGCACCAACTTTCACCGCAAAACTTTCCAAGACTGGGACAGCTGTGGTAGCTGTACATGTTTTGAAGAGGAATGCCAGCAACTTTTCAAAATTTCTGCACAATTTAATTGGAATTCTGTGGGATTGCATTGTTGAGATTCAGAGTGGTCGGAAATGGTCAGCACAAGATAGTGATAGGAACCGGACACCTCAAGTGTTTAATGCCCCTAAAAGCTACATGACAGAGGTATCTAGAGTATTTTTTTTAAATCATATTATTCAAAATCCATTCATTCCTGGCTGAGAGACTGTTCTAAGGCAAAATTGTACCCAAAGAAAACTTATTTTTCCAGACTTACCACCTTTTACCAGCAACATTCATTGGTGACTTCAAATAAAAATAGCCATATTTGTGCTATAGAAATTGTGACACCTGGTTCCTATCAACACCACTGTAAAGAAATAAGAATGCAGATAATAAAGAACCATTTCACATTAAATTGCTCTGAATCAACTGTTTACATCTTAGTGACTGAATAATACAGAAAAAAAAAATTAAAATAGTGGAGCTTCCATTTATCTGCGTTTTTATTATTTTTTGAGAAATGCATCAGCACGGAGTTGGTGACTTTTCCACCAGCTCAGCGGCACATTTGGGAGCTGATCCTGGGGAATTTTCAGCAGCAGCTGCATTCATAGCCACGGATTAACCTTCAGACATTATCTGCAGATGTGATCCCACACCCAGCTCTAATTCCGCTATTAGTTTACCCATCATTCTGCTCCCGCAGCTACAACACATCAGCAGCAGGAGACCTTCAGGTCAGAGAGTTTAGCGAGCAAAAGAAAAAAAAAAAGTCAAAAGTGTGAAGATGCAGAGCTTTTTAAATCTTTACTACTTTCTTGCTTTTTACAATAAGAATAAATGATAATAAAAGAAAGCGGTCAATTGAAATGATGACCTTCTACCAATTAGAGCTCCCATAAAACACACCTGACTGAAAAACACTTTGACAAACATTCCACTGATCCACGTATAACAAGGCATGTACAGTCATTTCAATGGTGCAATGACTGTGGTTAAAGGTTTGGTCCCACCTTGTATTAAGTGTCTCTAATAACTGTGTAGGTACACATGAATAACATGCAACAACAGTCTAACTACCAATGTTACAGATGTATTACAGTATACAGTATAACCTATTACACATGTGTATCAACTTAACTTTGCTAGTGTAATGTTAGGAAAGCTGGCAGACACAGTGTAAGTCATGACTTATTGTAAGTTATTACATACTTCCGTTTACTGATTCATAAAAAATTCTGAATATAACTGCTGTTCCAATCTGCTTATGTTATTACGCTTGTGTCATCACTTGAGCAAGAATAAGCTGTTACATCTATTAAGATACACCTGTATTATGTAGACTGTAATCCATCTGTAACATTGACTAAACCACCAGTAGTTACATTGTTGTTGCATATGTGGTTCCCATGTAACTACATAGTTATAAGACACTTAAATTTACGGCATTTGGCTGATGCTCTTATCCAGAGCGACTTACAATTTGATTATTTTACACAAGTAGGCGAAGGTAGTGTTAGGAGTCTTGCCCAAGGACTCCTATTGGTATAGTGTAGGGTGCTTACCCAGCTGGGGGATTGAACCCTAGTCTACAGTGTATAAGGCAGAGGTGGTAACCACTACACTAACCAACCAACACTAACAATACAACGTTGGACCAAAACTCTTATAATATTTCAATCTGTTATACATTTCACTGAAGAGTGTTTATGGGCTAGTGAGAGCATGGGGGGTATTTCTAGTTCAAAAATTGATTTTGAAAATACATCCATAATAACACATCATTTTCACTATTTATATCTATCACTGTTGATATCAAAATTTTAAGCAAAAAGGCTTACTCTATCTGCTGTGTGTGTATCATTCTACTGAACACCAACGAGATCATTTTAATTGTTGTCTGTGGTATAATGTAAAAGAACAGATCTGAAAAAAGACCTATAACCAGAGTCAATGGGCAGTTGCTAAATTCTGCAAGAAAGTATATTTTTTATAGAGCAATTTCATGATTTTTTTAACAGTGTTGGGGTATTTACTCAGAAAAACAATTCTGGAAAGGATAATCTCACTACTTATTACTTAACTTCTGTGTTACTCTCTAAAACCCAAACAAATTGGTTTTACCTGCACTCTATACCAACTGCACCAAACTCAGAATCCACGCCAACTGCATAGTATTTACTAACTGTACCAACTGTACAGTCTGTATTAACTGCACAATCTATACCAACTGCACAACCTGTATGAACTGCATAGTCTTTACAGATTTTGCAACTGAACCAACTGCACAATCTGAACCAACTGCACAATCTGAACCAACTGCACAATCTATACCAACTGAACAGTCTGAACCAACTGTACAATCTATACCAACTGCACAATCTGAACCAACTGCACAATCTATACCAACTGCACAATCTGAACCAACTGCACAGTCTATACCAATATAACAATTCTGGAAAGGATAATCTCACTACTTATTACTTAACTTCTGTGTTACTCTCTAAAACTCAAACAAATTGGTTTTAACTGCACTCTATACCAACTGCACCAAACTCAGAATCCACACCAAGTGCATAGTATTTACTAACTGTACCAACTGTACAGTCCGTATTAACTGCACAATCTATACCAACTGCACAACCTGTATGAACTGCATAGTCTTTACAGATTTTCCAACTGAACCAACTGCACAATCTGAACCAACTGCACAATCTGAACCAACTGCACAATCTATACCAACTGCACAATCTATACCAACTGAACAGTCTGAACCAACTGTACAATCTATACCAACTGTACAATCTATACCAACTGCACAATCTGAACCAACTGCACAATCTGAACCAACTGCACAGTCTGAACCAACTGTACAATCTATACCAACTGTACAATCTATACCAACTGCACAATCTGAACCAACTGCACAATCTATACCAACTGCACAATCTGAACCAACTGCAAAATCTATGCCAACTGCACAATCTGAACCAACTGCACAATCTATACCAACTGCACAACCTGAACCAACTGCACAGTCTATACCAACTGCACAATCTATACCAACTGAACAGTCTGAACCAACTGCACAATCTATACCAACTGCATGATCTGAACCCTCTGCATAAACTGTACAAACTGTACCAACTGCATAATTTTTATCAACTGTACAAGGGAACCTTATAGTCCTTTGGCAAGACACAGCCAGTAATGCTTAATCTACAGAACGAACAGCTAAAGCTGTTGTAAAATGAAAAAGTAAACTATAGACCACCTCGTAATATTTAATGTCAATGTTTATCGGAAATCTGAGTGCAGTTTTATTACTTAACATGATGCTTTTCTGAGTGAAACAGGACACTCTGGCAGGAACTAGTAGTGGACAGGGCACGGTTGTAATCAGTAGGAATTGATTGGACTGTGAAAAGACTCTGACTGCCTTTGCCTGTTTTGTAAAGAAAAAAAATATATTTGTGTCAAAAATAGTGCAACATTCTGCTGTGGATTTTCTGTAGTCTCTATTATTATTATGACTGCTTTTTGTACATAAACTGCATAACCATGGTCCAAAGGGTGGGGGGTGGGGGGGTGGGGGGTTGAAATAAATAAAGACTGGAAAGGCCCCTCCACCAGACGTTCTGTGGCCCACCTTCTGCAGACTTATGACTCCTTCCTGTGTGTCTGCGTCTGGCTCGACTCTGAACACCCCGAGGCCGTCTCCTTCTATAATTCTGTACTCCATCTCTGCATTGGCTCCCACATCCGAGTCCAGGGCCTTTATCTTGGCCACCACCGATGCCACGGGCAGTGACTCCGGCACCGCAAACTGATAGGATTCTACACATACACACATGCGCACACAAACACACACATACAGAAATTATTGATGATGCTATTTCCTCTTTTTCTCTTATCACCTGGCCACTGTGGCTGGACCATGCTGGCCATACGCCCCAGACTCTGTGCTACATTAGCCGCTGATAGAGAGCTAACAGTGTGGGCAGACCTGGATTCGCTCTACAGGTGGCTACATTTCTGATAGCAGTGTTGATATGAAATGTGCCATGAGGGAAAAGAACTATAATGAGTTATATATAGGTACAATCTCTCCCACACGTTAAAGACGCTATAAAAGAAAACATTGGGGATTGAGTTCAAAAGGTGATCTTCTAGATAATTACACAGCTACAGTTGCCAGCTTCAGAGCGGTAGCAAATATTATGGTCATAGAAATACATAGATCTTCAGATAGAATGAAACATAATAGCTTGTGTTGTTGTTAGAATCAATTAGAATAACTTCTAATAGTATTCTGGACACTTTTTGGCCAAAATAAAGTTCTTGGCCTGTTTTCAAATGTGAGGATGGAAGGAGTTTGGTGTGCTTCTGATTTGCTCTCTGTAATGTTGGTGATAATATGGTGGCAAAACTGAAAAAGTGTGTTAAGCATAGAGACTATTTTGCCCCGTATGTATGTAATTTTCTAAAATAAATTTTTGGCCAAATTGTTTTCTTAAAGCTATCAGAAAACAGTATCTTCAAACAGTGTTTTTATTACTTTCATGTTAAAGCTTTGTGAGAGTACAACCCCATTTCCAATGAAGTTGGGACGTTGTGTAAAACATAAATAAAAACAGAATACGATGATTTGCAAATCCTTTTCAACTCATATTCAACTGAATACACTACAAAGACAAGATATTTAATGATCAAACAGATAAACTTTATTGTTTTTCGCAAATATTCACTCATTTTGAATTTGATGCCTGCAACATGTTCCAAGAAGTTGGGACAGGGGCAACAAAAGACTGGGAAAGTTGAGGAATGCTCAAAAAACACCTGTTTGGAACATTCCACAGGTGAACAGGTGAATTGGAAACAGGTGAGTGTCATGATTGGGTATAAAGGGAGCATCCCTGAAAGGCTCAGTCGTTCACAAGCAAGGATGGGGCGAGGTTCACCACTTTGTGAACAACTGCGTGAGCAAATAGTCCAACAGTTTAAGAACAACGTTTCTCAACGTGCAACTGCAAGGAATTTAGGGATTTCATCGTCTACAGTCCATAATATCATCAAAAGGTTCAGAGAATCTGAACTTCATTGGAATTTGGGTTGTATATTCAACAACACTTTGGATGTCTGGTTCCTATTACTATCACTTTAAACAATCCTGACTTAGTAAGTTTCTCTAAAACACATCAAAGCACATGGAATGACTTAATTTTCTGACCACTTCATTAGACGTGTTGAAAAGTCATTGGAATTCACCTCAAAGTTAAAATGTTCACTGAAAGACTTTAAATGTCAGTGTGTAGGCTGTAGCAGTGTAATGTTAAACCATTAGCTTGATGCTAATTTAACATGCAAGAAGCTCTTACAGTGCTAGGAGAAATTTGCATGATATTAGGTGCATAGCTGATGTGCATTTTTGATGATTTTAAAAAGAATTTAAGGAAAATGACATGGTATATCCCATCTTTTATTTATAGGTTAGACACGGCTTTCAGAAAGCTTTGGAGTGCTTGGTTCTCAGCTCCAGTCCAGACTGCAAATAGGAGTAAATGATAATTATACACTGGGAGAATCAATATAGAGAGCTTTTTGGTTAGTTATTTTTTCTAATGATTGTTTTAGTGCACATTTTATGTTTGAATAATTATAATAAATTATTGTGATAATACCATGAACCAGGATAAAAGATCAGGTAATTATTTTGATTATGGTTGTGAAAACTTATGAGCTTAATTAAAAAAAAATTATCTTTATTTAAAGAAATGCTGCCCAATGTTTTCATGTTTTCATGTTCACTAGTGAAACACAGAATTTAGTGCATGGTTTCATTTTAGAGCAAGAAGTAGTGCATTCCTGCCCCTCATGGCCACATGGTGAATAGTTAGATCCCATTGTTTTGAAGTAAATGTGTCTGAAAAGCAGTGTGGAGCCTTGGGAATCACTACTGAAACACACAATTTCCATAATTAAATTAAGTAAACGGTGCTCAACAGTATGTTAGCTATCCTGCTATTGTTTTTGACTTATGTTCAAAATCTGCTAAAATTGTCGTCACCCAAACAGTCACTGCTGAAACTTTTGTTAAAGTTTCGATCGTTTTATGATTGTTCTGTTAGTGACAAATGAAAAATGTTCAACTTTTGGTTTTAATTGGTTTTAGAGTCACTCAAAAAAAGGGAATTTTAGTCTATAGTCCACATCAGATAAAAGTCCAAAATTGATTTTGAACTATAAGTTTGAACTAATGTGGTAGAAAGCTCCTTATACAAGGTTTATGTGGGCACATGGCTAAAAACAAATGAAACAAATTAAATCAAATTGTAGTAAAATGTAAAATTTCATGATGTGCTGAACCATCTCCCAAAGAACTGCACCTCAGTTCAACTGGCGTTTCGGATTATTTACACGTATATGAACTGAAACAGAACCGTACTTCTGGAGAAGCGTGGAGGGTTGTCGTTGACATCGGTCAGTGTGACAGTCACTGTCGTGGTTCCCGAAAGGCCGCCCATCTGGCCACCCATGTCCTTGGCCTGGATGACCAGCAGGTATTGGTCCCTTGCCTCTCGGTCCATATTGGGCAGCGCTGTCCTCACGATACCTGCAAGAGCATATTTCTGTTAATCAGTCCACAGCCATTTCTCACTTTGCAGTTACAAGCTCATTAGCTAAGCCTAATTATGACAAGAACATAAAAACTCCAGCAGCACTGCTGTGTCTGATCCACTCAGAGCAGCGCAACACACACTGACACACCACCACCACGTCAGTGTGACTGCAGTGCTGAGAATAATCCACCACCCAAATAACACCTGCTCTGTGAGGGCCCATAGGGTCCTGACCACTGAAGAACAGGGTAACAGAGTATCAGAGAAACAGATGATCTACAGTCTGTAACTGTAGAACTACAAAGTGCAGCTATACAGTAAGTGGAGCTGATAAGATGGACACTGAGGGTAGAAACTAGGTCATAATGTTAGGCCTGATCAGTGTATAAGAAATCAGCCCCTGGTTTCTGACTCAATGCATAAAATGCCATCATCCTGAGGGACACTGGCTAGACTTCTAAATGGATCAGTCGTGAGAGCTCTTTAAAGACTACGGCTGTGTCATAATTAAAGTAGGATTATCTTGTTTTAGAGCCACGCTATAGCGCAGACCTTCTCCAGGCTGCGCTTGCAGTCTTTTACAAAAGCATACCATAATAATGCCTCTTCATGATAGGTCATCTTTACCCACGTCTGCGCCGGACTTGGAATTAATTTCCTCTCCGGATCCTTGTTAGTTTTGGCATTAGCGGCGGTTGACTCATTCCCGTGCGATTAAACGGCCCCTCTTTTCTCCGTCCTGTGCCTAGACTGTTTGAGATAAACCCTAATCAATACGAGCTGCTATTTGCAGTGTCTGGCACTTGCTGTGTCCACATGCTCGGGGGAGGGGGCGGAGCAGGGCTGGGAAAAATTCTAAAATTAGTCTATACACTTAAAAGGAAGTTTAATCAGGGGGCTGCAATTTAGCCATGATGACAGACCACATGTGGAAGGGGAAAAGTTTACCGCTAGCGTGCTGATTGCATTAAAGATTTATTTTCATGTAATCAGGTGGCAATGCGCAGCTCCGTCCAAACTTCATCAACTTGTTCGGCAACTACTTGAGGAATTAGGAACAGAGGCCTCACGTTGATCATGTACCTAATGTGCATGTGCCATGTAGCGACTCTCATGCAACTCTCTATAAGACGGACTTTCTGCTCAATCCATCAGCACGTGCACCCCACATTCATAGTGGTTTCAGGGGCTCCGAGTACCGTCTACCTCTGTGTGTCTTGGCACATATGAATCACATATATAAACTTTGTGAGTGTAAATCACGTAAAAATCCAACGTTGCACGAATACATAAGGTATAATCCGCAGCTGTATACATCATAAGTATAAATTCTACATAAATTGCACTAATAATGATGGTTAAATCGCACATAAATCGTACAAATAGACATTGCAAGTACTTCACTGCTGTCGGAAGAAATATATGTATCTTGGTAATGGAAAAAACCTACTTCGCTTTTAATGTAAGTCAATAGAGCCTGACTTTTTTCCAAGCCATTTTGGGTCACTTATTTTAGTCCATTCATCATGAAATTACCCTAAAATATAAAGGCTAACGGCTACTTTCAAATTTAAAAACTGAAAAACATCAAAAATGGAGATTTTCGTCTGACAATAGTGATACATTCTGTATTAATCCTCAACTTCTCAAGTATAAATCACATATAAATTGCATATATAAACCTTGTAAGCATGAATCATGTATAAATCACATGGATATACTTTGCCAATAGAAATCATGAACAGATCACAATTATGAGCTTTGCTGGGATGAATCGCATACAAATCACGCTAATAGATTTAGTGAATATGAATTACGCATAGTTAATTCTTTACATATAAATAACCCATTTAAACATTGTAAGTATTGTTCATGTACAAATTAGACTTCATGAGTCTTAATTACAATCAATATAAATTATAGGTAAGTATAATTCACATTTAATTCATGCTTGTATAAACTCTAAGTATAAATCATGGCTAAATCACACTTATGAACTTTGTGCTGCGTCTTTCAATCACGTATAAATCAAGCTTGCTTATATGAATAACATACAAACTTTGCAATCATAAATTACATATAAATGACAAATGTTATGAGCACAAATCACATGTGAAAGGGAAGCATAACCTTTACAAGTACAGGTCATGAAAAAATTGCAAATGCATACAAATTTTGTAAATATAATCACATTTAAATTGGACTTACAAATTGTAAGCATAAATCACACATAAATGAGAGATTTGAACTTATATCAGACATTTTATGAATACATCACACATATAAGTAAACTTTGCAGGTATAATACATACACTTTTTATAGACATAATTTATATTGATTTTGCAAGCATACATCATGTACAAATCACATGAATAAACCTAACAAGCATTAATTAGATATGAATTAGACTTATGAACAAAAATTTTGAAAAGTTCAACTCACCCACATCAACTTCACAAGTATAACTCAAATATACATTTAACGTGTAAACTTTCGTCATTCTACAGAAACGTCCACTTTTCTGTCTGTCCATAGGAGTCACTGGTGTTACCGGTCCTCACTGGTGTTCCACATAAGAAAAGTAACACCAGAGACAATTTACAAAATTGCTGCTACAGAGCATCAAACCACATGTTGTCAATCATGCAATGTCCACTGAAATATGTCATTTAATCCATTTGTATTTTAGATGATGTCACACCAGTGACACCAACTAAAAGCTTCATATGAAATCAAGAGATAAACGAGAAAATTTGTCTAAAAAGAAAGTCCAGTGATGTCATCCGTGTGATTTTTATTGCAAAATAAGATATTTTTTGTTATGCGGTGACACCACTGACACAACTCCTGCGGACAACAACTTTCATTATATAGTTTATAATATTTATTTGGTATTTATTTTATTTATGTCATTTAATTCATATATTTCATAGTCATGTATATATTATTGTAGTCAAATTTGCTTGAATATATGGCCTCACCCTTTACATGTGACCATGATGACCTGTGGTGCTTGGGATTCTAGATAGTTGATTAAAAAAAAAAAAACAATATTGCTCAATTGATTAATCAAGGTTAAATCATTAAAATAACATTTTTTTTAATTATAAAATTTTAAAAAGATATATTAAATTATATTCTTATATTATATTAAATATATTAAAACATATTTATATTACATTATAAAATATAAATGAATTGTAACCCTGACATTTTTTCAAGTGTAATATATCGGTAAAATGCTAAGGATACAAAAATGGACTTTTCTGTAGAATGGCCTAAATGTAAATCTTTTAGTTTTTTTCATACTAAGTATAAAGCACATATATATTGCACATATAAATTCTGCCAGTAAAAATCAGCCTGAAATCTGAATGCTAAGTGAAGACTTGATGTGAAAGCTCAGAGTGGAGAGATTTTGTTCTGGAGTATCTGAGCTGTCACGGCTGCTCAAGCTGCATTATTTAATCTCAGCATTGTACTCCTGTGTGACAGGCTGAGATCCATCACGAGACCCTACCACAGCCTTGTGAGATATGGCTTTTCATGCCACAGTGCTGGTCACATTTGAGGAATCCAAACAATAAATCCTCTAAAAAATATTCCACAGCATAATCAGCACATCTCAGGAATGTCAGGAGGTCGGGTAACTTGCCGCAAGGCAATGTATGCTGGTGTAGACATCTTGGAGTGCAGGGATGGGGCAAAAATCATACCGTGGATGCCCTCCTTTGACAAGCATCAGCATTTTTAGTTGTGTCACAGTCACATGATTTCGCCTTGAGTGAGGTTCAAAAGGGTGAACTGACACATTGTGACCGGTTGCCCAACCGACTGACCTAAAAACAAGCCTTACTGTATAGAGGATAGTGGAGAATCTTGTTTTCCAGTGCCTGCTAACTGATATGCCAGCATCACTCCATTAATATGCACATTTGACATAACCTATAAAAATTCTACATAGTTTGGAAGCTACATTCTCCTAAACTTTATGTGGATGAACAGCAAACATAAGAGTACACTGTGAAAACTAGAGTTGCCCAAAATGGTTCTTAGAAGAACCACTTTTGGTTTCCTAAGAAAGGACTGTTCTTCCAAAGAATGACCTGAAAATAAGATATGCAAGTGGATCTTTTTGAAGTTTAGTCTCTTTCTGCAGGCCCCCTAGTGACCATCCCACCAACAGAATGTAAATCAACACATATATTTTAAAATAATCAACTGTAATACTGAAATTCTGTGACCATGTGGATTATTCTCTATTTGGACTATTTGAAAAAAAAAAAATTTTCATCCCAAAACTAATAATCTGTATATGTCTATTAACATCATGCTATCATTTATGCAAAAAGGAGAGATAAACTCAAAACATATTTTAAAATCATTGGTGTTATAAGAATATGGTGTAACACCAATGACTGTAACTCCATGATATTCTAGTTAAAACTGAGGATTTTGTAAATTTGCTAACTCATTGGAGGTCAAGGGACCTTGTGGAACTATTTGAAATCAGTTATAAAAATGATAATTGGCATTATTTTGACATTTTTTAAATTATCCAGCCATTAAAGCCCATAACAGCAGTGACAGCTAGAAGTTATGTGCTGCCTGATAAACAAAATGATTAATAACTTCATAAAATACAGTGAAGAAGTATGGATTTATCTTCTCATGCCTAGAAATGCTTCCTCTCTGATGAGGCTTGACCCAAAGAAATGGCTTAATAGAGATGAAAGTACTATGTTAAAATGTAACATAGTCCTGATACCACCATGAATCTGTTTTATACAAATTCCTAAGTTAAACCTCTTAAAAATATTGTCCTATATTGAAAATGGTTTCTTAAATGTGTGATGAGCTGTTTTAGAGATGCGGAACGACTATGAAACAGAATAAAAAAGGAAAAATCAGGGAAATCTTAAGGGAAAAGTATTATTTTATCTTAGGCCAACGTTGTAAATGTACATACTGACTTTTAGAGCTGTGTCTAATATTTTTAGCATCTTTTTAGCCCCCCAACCTTGGTTTCCCACTCCTAATGGAGAATGACCCATGTGTTAAGCTGCTAGGGAGCAATGAGAGGAGAAATGGGAAGGATGAGAACCGCCTACTGTGAAAATAATTCACACCTCTGTGTAAGGAAAGCCATGCTGAGTTAAAATGGACAGCACCTTTACAGTTTCCTTGATATCAGAACATCATATGAACTGCAACAATAAAAAATGTATTTAAACATAATAGACTCACATTTATGAATGTTAAGGGATGGGAACATTCAAAATATCTCATCCAAGAGCCATTATTCTTAAGACTGTATGCTGTAATGAGAGGTGCTACGGATCATTTGCGGCACATTAACACGCCCAAACAGAGAGGACTGTTTATTTGTTTACTTGTTTGCTGTACCTGTCTTAGGCTCCACTGAGAAATAGGGCTGTCCTTCCAGAATGCTGTAGACGACTCTGGCACTGTTGCCATACGTGGGATCATCTGCATCCGTTGCTTTAACCTCCACAACAGACGTACCTGAAAAACAACAGTAATGCCATTACTACATAAACAAAATGTCCAAAAGTATCCAGACACTTACTAAATGGTGAACTCTACTTTAAGGAGCGCTACCTGCATGGAATTGTCTCCGTAATCTCCACTGAAAAGCACTGCTAATGAAACAAGATGCTCTAGAGTGGCCACACAAGAGCCAAGGTCTCCATGCCCAATGCCAAGCCTCTGCTAGAGTGGAATAAAGCCCCCCAGAGTTGGGCTGTGAAGCAGTGGAACTGTCCTCTAGAGTGAAGGAGCTCCATCCTGAACCTCTCAGATGAGTTGGAGTAGCTTCCATTCACTGGCCACTTATGAGCTCCACCTACCTTATAGGTTTACAGCAGCATTTGACTGAAGCTCTTATCCAGAGTGACTTACAGTTTGATCATTTTACCCAGGTAGGTGAAGGTAGTGTTGGGAGTCTTGCCCAAGGGCTCTTATTGGTATAGTATAGGGTGCTTACCCAGGTGGGGATTGAACCCCAGTCTACAGAGTAGAAGGCAAAGGTGTTACACACTACACCAACCACATAGAGGTCTACTCTGAAGGTGTAGGCTATCTGTCGATGCACAATTTGTAGACGTCCCCTGCCACATTCATCATTGGTCAGTTTCTGAGTACAGAACTGTAGACCAGATATTTGGGCGGTGGACCATTGTCAGAATCACAATGATGTAATTATTTTATGGGGGCCTGATTACATTTTTTGGGGGGGAGGCAGCTAGCCTAGATACTTTAGTATAGTGAGGATGCTGACCACCAGCCAACCTACTTCAATATAGCTAAAACATTTTTGAATGTTAAACACAACACATACTTGTTTATCACAGAGGCTAAAGGCTAATTATCCACCTTTTATAGCACTCGGTGTAGATGTTGATGAACGGTTGATGATTGATTGCAATATTCTTGTTGCTTCTTCACAGTAGTGACCTTTAACCGACAATCAACTACTGTTAATTGCTAACTAGGTAAGTACAGCAACTATGAAAAGTAGTGCACCTCAGAGGGTGACAAAAACTGTCCAGTCCATCACTGCAGCTGTCCTCTCACCCACATAGGACATTTATAATAAAAGATATGAGAGAAGCCAGCAGTATCACCTCAGACCTTACAGACCCCAGCCACTTCAGAACATTTGAGCCAGGACCTTGAAGTTTCAATCTGTCCTCACCCAACACTTAAACTCTCACTGTAGAAACTTAGAAAATGAACTGACCATTTTCCTCAAGGTAGCAAAATAAAAGAAATACAACTCTCTCTGTTTGAACAGCATCTGCACTTAAAGCAAGCGTGACGTTCACCAGGAGGCTGAAGTTGACTTTTTATTCAGCAGCTTCATAGTGGAATTTAGCGTTCCACTTTGAATGGTGCAGCCATTGGCGCCAGAACTCAACTCAGCCAACTTAAGCATTTTCTGTTGTCTAAATTCAATTCAAACAAGAAGTTGTGTTTTTAGCTTGCTGTACTAGTTTTAGCACTAAACTAGTTTTTATTTTAATGCTTTGTGCCCAGTTTGCTGTACTAGTTTTGGCACTAAACTAGCTTTTATTTGAATCCTTTTTGCCCAATTCTCCCAAAAATCATTAAAGATTAATATACAATCATATGCTGCTATCACGCCATCATAAAAAAGGCTATAGTATCATTACCATTATTCAGTTTTATATCCTTAAATTAGCTGAAGAATGTATACTGACTTGTTTAGGACTCTTAGGACTATTGACTTGGGACTTTCGGGATTTGAGTGTGAAGGCCTGAAATTTATTTGTTACTTGCAACTGAATAACTTGTTCCCACCTCTACAAAATTGTGCATCAGCAGATAAAGATGCAGTCTCTGAGGGGCTCCTGAGTGGCGCAACCATCTAAGCGTTGGCCCTATCATCAGGAGATCTAGAGTTCGGTCCCTGGTGATGCTGCAGCCGTCCGTAGCCGGGAGTCCAAGAGAGCACAATTGGTCTCGCTCTCTCTGGATGGGTAGGATGGCCCCACTTTTGCAGGCATCTGTTAGCTGACATAACAGATCTGGCGGTTGGCGCTTTTTCCTCCTAGTGCGTTCCGCCATCCCGTGAAGTTGCATGAGCGGCAGTTCGAAAAGAAGCGGTGGTTGGTTTTACAGGTCTCGGAGGAAGCCTGTGCTGCCTTCACCCTCCTAGCGTTGGTAGTATTGTGTTACTGGGGGAGTCCTACATAGCGGGTGGAATTGGAAACAACTAAATTGGGGAGAAAATCAGGGTAAAGAAAGAAAAAAAAGATGCAGTCTCTGACTATGTGCAGTCAAGGTAGGGGTTTTGAAAAAAGTGGCCAATGATTGCGTATTGACTGTAAGAGCAAATAACAACACATTCTACACAGTTAAAGAAATGCTAATTACCAGTGGTTCCAAGTAGGCTGGAAAAATCTGAGCTGTGGGCAGTTCTTGCGCTTTATTTTTCATTCTTATCCTGATTGTTTCCACAGGCTTTGCAGCAAAGCAGCCGTGTGAAAGTCACAAACCATACAAGAACACAACGAACTTCTTAAAGCAGACAATACCTCACATCACAATGCATCTGACTGTGGACCTCCTCTAGGTTCTTTTGAAATGACTGCCTTTCAGTCCTGCTGTTGTTGTGTACTTTCATGTGCTCATCATTGTATTCACAGCACCGAATGCTTAGATAGCTTTGTTTGTCAGACAACAGTTTCATGTTTTATGTTTTTTTCTGGAATATATTCCTTTCCAGAAGGAATCAAAATCCCTCTCTTGCTAACATCCAGTCTGTATGTGAGAACTTAACCTTCAGAATGGTTCCACGCTCCGGTAAGGCACCGCATAGGGCCTTTAATATTGTTAGTCTGGTTGGCTGATATTTCCTAGACAGATTTTATTTAAACTGTAAAACGGCTAATGGAAAGTGCCAAGTCTTTATTTAAGTGCCATTTGCGAGTCGCCGCGCTGCTCGGAAAAGCAAAGATTATCCTTAAACGGATTTGCTCATAAAAGGACTAAATAAGATGTTTGGGGATGGGCCCAGTTTGTGTCAAATATGAAACCCAAACATCTGGAGGACGCCACTGGGAATGCACCCGCGGATGAAAAATGGGAAGTCGCTGTAAAACAGTATACTAGTGGACCTCAGTACATCAGACAATGCAATGTGATTTTATTTCACTTGTATAAAATGTTCAGCTTTAGACCTCAACTTATAGACTGAGGGACAATAGAAAGACAACATAAGGCTGCATGTACAGTCATAGGTAGGGTGCCTGTGAAAAGTACACACGTATTCCAAGATTTCTACACTTTAGACTTATTGTAATGTACACAAAACTAAAACTAACACACACACACACACACACACACACACACACACGCACATATACATATATATATATATATATATATATATATATATATATATATATGTATGTATATATATAAAATCACAAGAAAACCTTGTATTTCCATTTTTGTTGTTTATTAGTTTTTATCATAAATTGAAAAAGCCTTTTGTCCTTTACATTGTGCATTGTGTGTAGATTTCACAATGAATGGGCCAAAAGAAAAGGCCCAAAACGACTTGGAAAAAAGTCTGGCTCCATTGCTTAACGTTAAAAGTAAAGTAGGTTTTTTCCTTCTCCTGTAAAGTTACCAATACTATATACAGTACACCCCTCACATTTTTGCAAATATTTTATTATATCTTTTCATGGTTCAACACTATGGAAATTAAACTTGGATATAACTTAAAGTGGTCAGTGTGCAGCTTGTATAGCAGTGCAGATTTACTGTCCTCTGAAAAGAACTCAATACAGAGCCATTAATGTCTAAACAGCTGGCAACACAAGTGAGTACAGCTCACAGTGAACATGTCCAAATTGTGCCCAATTGTGTCGTTCCTCCCTGGTGTCATGTGATTCATTAGAGTTACAAGGTTCCAGGTGAGAATGGGGAGCACGGCTGTTAAATTTGGTGTTTTGGGTATATTTCGCTCATACTGGCCACTGGATGTTCAACATGGCACGTCATGACAAAAACTCTCTGAGGATGTGAGAAATAGAATTGTTGCTCTCCACAAAGACGGCCTAGGCTATAAGAAGATTGCTAACACCCTGAAACTGAACACAGTGGGCAAGGTCATACAGCAGTTTTCCAGGATAGGTTCCACTCAGAACAGGCCTCGCCAGGGTCGACCAAAGAAGTTGAGTCCACATGTTCAGCGTCATATCCAGAGGTTGGCTTAAAAAATGCATGAGTGCTGCCAGCATTGCTGCAGAGGTTGAAGAAGTAGGAGGTCAGCCTGTCAGTGCTCAGACCAGATGCCGCACAATGCATCAACTTGGTCTGCATGGCAGTCATCCCAGAAGAAAGCCTCTTTTGAAGCTGATGCACAAGAAAGCCCGGAACTAGTTTGGTGAAGACAAGCAGTCCAAGAATATGGATTACTAGAACCATGTCCTGTAGTCTGATGAGACCAAGATACATTTGTTTGGCTCAGATGGTGTCCAGCATGTGTGGTGGTGACTTGGTGAAGAGTACCAAAACTGTGTCTTGCCTACAGCCAAGCATGGTGGTGGAAGCATCATGGTCTAGATCTGTATGAGTGCTACTGGCAGTGGGGAGCTGCGGTTCATTAAGGGGAACATGAATTCCAACATGTACTGTGACATTCTGGAGCACAGCATGATCCCCTCCCTTCAGAAACTGTGCGGCATGACAGTTTTCCAACTCGATAACGACCCCAAACACACCTCCAAGATGACAACTGCCTTGCTGAAGGTAAAGGTGATGGACTGGCTAAGTATGTCTCCAGACCTAGACCCAATTGAGTACCTGTCCTTTGTCAGGTGGGCATTGTGAACTGCAGCACTGTCCTGTTGAAAAAACCCAGTCATTACCACACAGACGAGGGCCCTCAGTCATGAGGGATGCCCGCCGCAACTGCATCTCCACGACCTGCACAACCTGAAGCTCCATTGTTCCATTGAAGGAAAAAGCACCCCAAATCATGATGGCGCACACCCCCCTCATCAGAGAATAAAACTTTCTTCCACCTTTCAATGTCCCATGTTTGGTGCTCCCTTCCAAACGGGCAATTTTGTGGCATTGGAGGAGACGTGGCCTTTGAAGACATTTTTTGTTTCTGAAGATCTTCTCTCGCAGATGCTATCTGATAGTTATTGAGCTGCAGTCAGCACCATCGTCCCGTGTCTTGATGAACAGTCAATCAGATTCTGCGGCTCAGCGCCAATTTTTTTGGGTCTACCACTTGATTTTTTTGTTACATAACCCTCAGGATCTTTCAATAAATGCACAATGACTGTCTTACTGCATCCAACCTCAGCAGTGATGGCACGCTGTGAGAGGTCTTGCTTATGCAGCTCAGCAAACCTTCCACGTTCAAGGTCAGTGAACCTTTTTGCTTTTGCCATCAGGAGGTCTTGACAGTGTTAATACTTGACAGAAAATTACATGGAATCCAAATTTCTGCACAGATTTTGGCTTTTAAAGGCTGTGGTCTTAAATTTTGACCAGCAGAAAAAAGCATATTTGAGTGTAAATGCAGATGTCAATAAATTGCCTTGCTCAAAATCTTTTGTCTCTTGCTCCCATTTCTTCTTTTAGTATTGTGAAGCTCTACTTAGAACCTTCTTTAAATCCTATAGTGCAAAATGCAAAGTCTTGCAATTTATTTTATTGCAATTTTAACTGGTGTTAAGATTTTGATCAGGAGTGTGCGTGTAAATATATATATATATATATATATATATATATATATATATATATATATATATATATATTGTGTGGTAACATTTTTATTCAGAAAATCAACAAAACATGATCAGGGTACCCAAACTTTTGCACATCATTCTTGCCACAACTCGGTAAAGCATGAGAAATGATAACTAAGTCCTAATAATCACTATCATGACTTAACTGCCTGCTTTTTATGCCTTTCTAAATTAAGGCTACAACTTTGTTCTCTTGTGCCTTTTCCCACACTGAACCCACAATTTGATTATTTCATTTCTTACTAAGTCATGGCCACAATTTAATTATCACCTTGCCGCACATTACTAAGATACTAAGATGTAGCCATGTCTTTATTCTCTCATTCCCACATCTTATTAAGTTGTGGCCATGACTTCATTACATTCTTCCTGCACCTTACCACACTGGAGCCATAATTAAATGATCTTGTTCCCACAGCTTACTGAGTAATGGCCATGATTTTTGACTCAATTGTCTTGTTCATGCTCCTTACTTCGCTTAATTAAATGATCATATTCCCACAGTTTACCAAGCCATGACTACAGTTTATTTATCTTATTTCCATGCATTACTATCTCATTCCTGCACATATTAAATTGTGACCATGACTTAATTATCTTGGCTACAACTTAATTATCTCATTCTTATTTAGTTACTATGTTGAGGCCATGTCTTATTTATTTCGATCCTGCATTTTACTAACTTGTGGCCACGATTAAAAGATCCCATTCCCATGTCTTACTACGTCAAGGCCACAATTAAATGTTTTTATTTCCATACATTACTATCTTATTCCTGCACATATTAAGTTGTGACCATGACTTATTCATCTTGTTTCCATGCCTTATTAAGTTGTGGCCATGTCTTAATTATCTCATTTCCATGCCATAGTAAGTTGTGGCCATGACTTAATTATCTTGTTCCTATGCCTTACTAAGTCATGGCTACAACTTAATTAACACATTCCCATGTTGTTACTATGTTGTGGCCACGACATGCTTATCTTATTAAGTTATCTTATTAAGCCGTGGCCATGACATATCTCGTTCCCATGCCATGTTAAGTTGTGGCCATGATTTAATTATCTTGTTCCTATGCCTTACTAAGCCATGGCTACAACTTAACACATTCCCATGTTGTTACTATGTTGTGGCCACAACATGCTTATCTTATTAAGTTATCTTATTAAGCCATGGCCATGACATATCTCGTTCCCATGCCATGTTAAGTTGTGGCCATGATTTAATTATCTTGTTCCTATGCCTTACTAAGCCATGGCTACAACTTAACTATGTCATTCCCGTGTCGTTACTATGTTGTGGCCACAACTTACTTATCTAGTTCCTGCATCTTTTAAGTTGTGGCCACAACATATTAACAACACAGGAATGACATAGTTAAGACATAATTAAGGATTCTATTCCCATGTCTTACTTCGTCAAGGCAACAACTAAATTTTCTTATTCCCATGCATTACTAAGCCATGGCCACTACGCATAAGTCAAGGTGCAGTTGATCTTGTTCCTAGGAATTACTAAATCATGGTGATGACTTAATTATCTCTTTCCAATCCCTTATTAAGATATAGGCACAACTTAATTATCTTGTTCCAGCAACTTAAATATCTCAGTCCAACAGCTTCTATAAATTGTGTTCACACTTTATGATGCCGTGTCTAAGCCACATATCATTATCTTGAAGAATAGATGGAAGCAGCAGTCCTCTGTGTATATAACCATCAACTTAACTTCAAATTTCAAGCTTTTAATTGTAAGACTTTGGTTCCAAAGATCTCTAAGATGATTAAAAACCTAAACTTGTAAAGACCTGTGTGGTAGCCTTATAAAACCCTCACACAAATCAAAGTCAGGGAAGAGACTTCGCATTACATACAGAATGGATAATGAGGGAGGTTAGAGAGTAAAGAGTGAAGCTTAGATTTCTCACTTGCAAAAACCATCCTGACAACTTTAGAGTGTCTTTGCTTTTTGAGTCTTTTTACGCTTCTTTTATATGTTCTCCAATATCAACTCTGCTCTCTTCCCTCATTTATTGATGCGTAGTGCTGTGAAAAGACATGGAATTAGTCCCAGAAAATTGCCAACGCCTTATATATGTCTTTAAAGCAGTAGAGCTATTAGCAGAAATATTTCAGTCCGCAAGGCAATGTTGGCTATTTTCTGGCAAAATGGACATTGATGAGTCAAATTTCAAAGTGACTCATTTGTGATATGTCCTTAAAGTCGAGACTAGAGGTGTGATAAAATCAGTGGTTCTGTTAAACTCATCATTGCTCAGAGTGTTATGCTATTTCCTAGTTGGTTAATTCTCTCCTTAGATGGCTAAAGCTACGCCTCTTGCTATTTGGATGATTCTCCACTGTAAAAAGCGGCTCATCAGATCTACTTAGAGAAGTGGTAGCAAGTAAATTAACAAGTTTTCAACTTAAACAGATGAACAATTCTTTCAAGCAATGTAGCTTTTAAGCTGAATAAAAGTAGTTCTAATCCTTTTTACCACATGAAGTCATTTTTAAGCAGATCTCACAAGCCACGTTTTACAGTGGATGTGGTAGGGGTTAGTCGGTTATTCATCATTATCATGACTTAACCGTCTTCCTTTTATGTCTTTCTAAATTAAGGCTACAACTTAGTTTAACTCTTGCTCCTATGCCTTGTTCCTACACCGTAGCCACCGTTTGATTATTTCATTCCTTGCTAAGTCATGGCCACAATTAAATCATCTCCTTCCCACACATTACTAAGATGTTAAGATGTAGCCATGTCTTTATTTACTCATACCCACATCTTATTAAGTTGTGGCCATGATTTCATTACCTTGTTCCTGCACCTTACCACACTGGATATTTTTAATATTTAAATTATCTTGTTCTCACAGCTTACTGAGTAATGGCCATGATTTATGACTCAATTGTCTTGTTCCTGCCCCTTACTTAGCTGTAGCCATGATTAAATTATCATATTCCCACAGTTTACCAAGTCATGAACACAACTTACTTATCTTATTTCCATGCATTACTATCTCATTCCTGCACATATTAAATTATGACCAGGACTTAATTATCTTGGCTACAACTTAATTGTATCATTCCTATATAGTTACTATGCTGTGGCCATGTCTTATTTATTTCGTTCCTGCACTTTACTAACTTGTGGCCACGATTAAAAGATTTCATTCCCATGTCTTACTAAGTCAAGGTCACAATTTAAATGGTTTTGTTTCCATGCATTACTATCTTATTCCTGCACATATTAAGTTGGGACCATGATTTATTCGTCTTGTTTGCATGCCTTATTAAGTTGTGGCCATGTCTTAAGTGTCTCATTTCCATGCCTTAGTAAGTTGTGGCCATGACTTGCACCTATGGCTACAACTTAATTAACTCATTCCCATGTTGTTACTATGTTGTGTTATTTATCACTTTCCTGCACTTTACTAAGTCATGGTCACAATTTATTTATGGTGTTTCCATGCATTGCTATCTCATTCCTGCACATATTAAGTGGTGACCATGACTTAATTATCTTGCCGACAACTTAATAAATGTTTTTCCTCCAAATCATTGAGTTCAGGTGTTTCAGCCACACCCATCGCTAACGCATGTATAACATGAATCACATAGCATTGCAACCCCCATAGACAAACACTGGAAGTGGAATCCGCTGTACCTTAAACACGGCACTGTCACAGAATGCCATACACGGCTTGACTAGTTTGCTGTGGAAGGTCCTTCCCAGAGTCCTGACCTCAACCCCACTCAACAACGTCGGGATACAGTTGAAACTAGCACAGGCCAAAACTGTGTGGAAAGCCTTCCCCGAAGAGCCAAGGCTATTATAGCCACAGTGAGGGGGCCAACGCCACGTTAACGTCCATTATTTTATAATAGGATCTCCAATGATCTCTTAAAGGTGTGATGGCCGGGTGTCCACAAACATTTGACCATATAATGCATACATCTTTCTGATCAGATGCAGTTGAGAAATTAAAATATATGAGCTGCTGATATACAAGCCGCTTTCTGCTCCCTTTCCGCTGCTAATAGGATCCAATTAGCGAGAGAATAAAAACGTAGATTGTACACCTTCACGTCACACGGTCCGGCTGGCTGACCCGGCAATAACGTTTTAATGCAGTCGTAATCACGTCTTAATAATGTCATAATGTGTGAAAAATGAGCAGGCGAGGACGTTATCATAAGCATCTGTGATGAATTTGCACTGCCGGAAGTCAAAAGTGAGAGAGAGAGAAATGTGTCTAGGTGCCACAAAGGTCCGCAGTCGCAAACAATCTCCTGCTTCTTAATTACCAAATTAAATTAATCATTTTCTCATTAATCAAGTCCATTCATCACTACTCGGCCGCTAATGATTTTAAATTGATCTGTAACGCGGTCAATGAGAAACGGGGTCGCATGCATTTGCAGGGGCTAATGGCTTTGCTACCAGGTTCTGGACAGACACTGGCGTCCAGCATGTTAATTGCTCTTATACAACAGCGTGTCAACTCTCTTTCCCCCTGATTGTCAGCCATTATATGCCCCGCATGGTCCGATGGCGGCAAACAAAATGCTCCTTTCAGCAGCCTGAAAGTGTAAATATTGTCTTTCCTGTGATTGATTTGCTTGGGGTTATATCATTAAGTGAGGTTCATCAATCTGTGGAGTAACCTGAAGGTGTTTTCTTTAAATAAATTTGTATTTTTGCAGTAATGGCACATTATCAATTAACCCAGACATTTATTTCAACGTCAAATATGCATATGATTATTTTTGGAAAAGGACAAGACTGCCACCGCTGAAGAAAATGTTTCGGTCCCACTTTATATGAAGCGTCTCTAATAACCACATTAGTTACACATGAATAACATATAATTAACGCAACAAAATATGCAACATATGCAGCAGCAAGTATAGCCTATGTAATTACACATGTGCATCTTCTAGACAGACACTTTCCTGTCATGCAGTGTTAAAGTTACACTTTAAAATAAGAGGACAGCTCCTGTGTAGTTGTTATGTAGGTATTGTTTAATAATGCAGTGGTAATATACGCATTGCTTTGGGGTAAAACAATTAATGTCATAAATGATACATGCTAATATAAGGGGACGTCTGCTGTTCTGTCGCATTACAGACTGGTTTAAAGCTGAAAGTGGTTACAGTGTCTCAGCACTAGCAACGTAAATGCTGGCTAAATGTGAGGAAAGCTGGCAGGTAGAGTGTAAATAATGTCTTAATTATTAATTATTACATACTTCCTTTTACTGCTGAAAACAACTTCTGAAACCAACTGCTGTTCCAGTTTGTATTTACATTCATGCTGTTGTTATTATTATTTCCCTTGTGTAACTGCTTGAGAAAGTAGAAGCTGTTACTATTAAGATACAAATGTGTAATTACATAGGCCGTACTTCTGTAATCTGTCTGTAACAGTGACTCAGTCATTAGTTGTTACATTGTTGTTGCATATATTGTTCACAAATAGCTACACAGTTATTAGAGACACAGTGTAGAGTGGGACCAAGGTTTCCGCAATAAAGCAAATCCTGCAACTGTCTCTTATATTAACACTTAAGAGCTTGCAAAGAAAGTCAAATGCAAGGTCAAGATCATTACTAATATTTAGAAGCAAAAAGTGTCCAGCAGTGATGAGTCACTGGCCTCATTGCAATTGCCCTCACTCACCCACTGGAGACATTTCGGGAACATGGGCCTGGTAGGGACCGTCAGGGAACTTCGGCTCATTGTCATTAATGTCCTGGACCTTGATGACGAACTCGGACTCGGGCTCCACGGGCAGGTTGGTGGCACGGTCACGGGCTTGAGCGCGTAGTGTGTAGTAGGCCTGCTCCTCGCGGTCCAGCCGCTTGGTGGCATGGATGTCGCCCGTGTTTTCATCAATGGTGAAAATGGTGGTGGCCCCTTCGCCCGTGAGGACGTACTTGATCCTGCCTTCACCTTTGTCTACGTCAGAGTGCAACTACAGAGAGAAGAAGAGAGAGGAGGTGACCTTTTTTTCTGTCCATTTTGGACAGTGACTTTCTCATTGACCTTTAGAATAAAAGTCACAGTCATTAGTGATGGATCACAAAAGCATGTAGCAACAGATTCCAAACACTTTTTATCATCAATATCACATGTGTGTTTGTAAATGAGAAGATATTTCAAAATCGTTTGTATTGTTGCCATAAGTTACGTCAAATGTAATTAACTATACATAACTATATATCTAAGTGCCCCTTATTAGTCCCACAAATGGGAAATTTCACCTGTGAAACACCACACACATGCTAGTGGGCGCACACACACTAGAGGGCAGTGAGCACACTTGCCCAGAGCGGTGGGCAGCCCTATCCTCAGTGCCCGGCGAGCAGTTGGGGGTTAGGTGCCTTGCTCAAGGGCACCTCTGTCACGTATTGGGATCGAACCAGCAACCTTCCGGTGACAGGGCCGGTTCCCTAACCTTCAGCCCACGACTTGTATGTAATTACTTGTAAAGGTCATGCAAATTGAATGTATAGCATAATAACAATAACACCAGACTTGTATGGGCTAAAGCCAGTATCTGTTATTGCAAATCACCTCTAAATACATCCATTTTTACATCTGAATACATTAATTAATTTCAAACTATCTGCTGTAAACATTGAGCTAAATGCACTTTTTAATAGCGCTGCTTATTTGTGGTGGAGAACCACAAAAGCCCACTTTAAAAAATATATATATTTTTTTTTTTCCTCATTCTCAGGGGCGTCTTTACATTTCTTTCCTTATTTAGTCGCATTTAAAAGCATGGAAAACAACTCAAGCGGTTAGGAAGTCCCAAATGATTTCTGCTGAATTCTACAGAAATACCCATAATGGCCACTTTTACTCCCTTTTCTTTGTAAAATGTTTTATTGAATTCTTTATTCCTCCTTTTGTGCTGAAAAGCTTTATTTACGAGCGCTCGGATGGAGAACACCATCCACAGATACCAAGCCGTGGATAACCGCCCAACAGATTTGGTCTTTCTGAAGAGACGAGCTGCTCTGTGTCCAGTTACATTAGGCGCGTTGGAGACTGCTTTGGCCTTTGGCCACTTAATTAGCCAAAAATCCCAGATGTCCAGTTCACTATACAGTACACTATTTTGTAGTGGTGTCTGAAAACATAGTAGTGTATATCCAGCACATCCCAAAAATCCCACAGTGCACTGCATTAAGTAATGTACAAATTATGCATATGTAGTGTTTTCCTATAGGGAAGAGATTAGGGGACCATTAGCACCATTAGAGACAGCATCCTACACATTTCTTTAATGTAACTTATGGTGATTAACAGTTCTGTACTGTAGTGAGCTATAAGGCCCTTGACTTTCCATTGTAGGCTATAGTGACTAAGGAACCACTATGTTCCCTATAATATTGTTCTAGATTAGGGCTCTAACAAACATTTTTCACAGTTGATTAGTTGGTCCAAACGTTAGTCTGCCAATTTTGTAATTACAGCCCATTTCTATTCACTTTAATAATGTGATTAGGGCCAATCTAGGCCATCTCATTTATCAACTGTACATTGAATTGATGTAATGCTTGTGTATATTAATATGTATGTTTTCTGCCTATGTGTATATTTAGAGTGTATATGTCGCTGCTGTCGAAAGAAAAACTTGTATGTCCATTTTTGTCATTTTGAGGTTTTGACATAATTTGAAAATACCTGCTGCCTTTTACAACGTGTGTAAATTTCAAGAAGAATGGACCAAAGGAAATGGCCCAAAACTACTTGAAATAATTCTGGTTCCATTGACTTACATTAAAAGTAAAGTAGGTTTTTTCCTTCTCCTGTAAAGTTACTATTTTGGAGATACAAAGTTTTGTTCTGAAATCTTATATATGTTTGCATTTAAGTACTACAAGGGGGCCATGCACCTAAGATTTAGCACCTGTGAAAATGTGATGTGACAAAAATGTGATTTGATTTGACTTCTGTTCACTATAACCGTTTTCTGTATAGTGTCCCAAAATAGGACACAGAGAGGGCTCATCTATATTCACTTTAACAGAGTTCAATATAGAGCTCTAATGTAGGGAATAGTGATTTCTGCTCCCTATGATGTTATAAATAATGCTCTTCATTTCTATAGGTAGGAGGTAGCGGAGATGAAGATGCTGAGATTTTCGTTGGGAGTCACAAGGATGGACAAGATTAGAAATGAGCAGATCAGTGGGACGGTGAAGGTGGAGCAGTTTGGAGATAAAGCCAGAGAGGCCAGGTTGAGATGGTTTGGACATGTGTTGAGGAGGAATAGTGGATATATTGGGCAAAGCATGTTGGAGATGGAGCTGCCGGGTAGAAGGAGAAGAGGTAGACCTCAGAGAAGGTTTATGGATGTAGTGAAGGTGGACATGGAGATGGTTGGTGTGAAAGTAGAGGAGGCAGTGGATAGGGCAAGATGGAGGCAGATGATCCGCTGTGGCGACCCCTAAAGGGAGCAGCCGAAAGAAGAAGAAGATTTCTATAGGCAATTATAAGAGTGTAACACTCTTGATGTTCCAATGCAGAAAATAGTGATTAGGGTACCATTTCCAACATAGTGAAAGTCTGTTTCTAGGTCCATGACCATATGGCACTTCTGCCTCCATGCAGTATCTAATAAATTAAGCCTGTCCCTTAATTTTATAGGTTTTAGATAGCTACTTTCTACTGTACTAAATAAATTAACATGCATGCATAAATATAAAATACTGTGCGTATCTAAGTCAGACTTACTTAATCTCTTGTCAGAATGAACACTGAGTTCCAGACATTTTCCAGAGAACATATTTAACCATTTAAAATGACAGAGATGCACAAAAACCACGTATAGTTTCAAAATGTATCGGTAATTTGCCGTCAGATTCAACTAAATCTGTATAGACCTCCAAAATTCAGTCTTAGAAGTTGGTTCCATTTTGCTCTTCTCATTATCCAAATAATACCTTCTAGCAATGTTGAAGTCGGAGCTCTTATCCACATCTCAGATGTCACAACTTTAGTGTTTTGGTGCAAATTTTCTTTATGTTTTGCTTTTTTGAATGGTTCGCCATTTTATTGGAAATGAAATCAATGAAGGATGTTCTCTGACTTTTTTCACAGTACTATATTTCATACATCTGCTTATTGATATACATATTCGACACCCAGTAAGTCTGCTGAAACCATCTCCTACCATCTATCCCACCCCAAACTATACAGTCATCCACACTTTTAACATTTTTTTTTTTTCATTTATTCCATTATTGTGAAGGATGGTCTTTGACTTTCACAGCACTATATTTAATATATCTGCTTTTTGATATGCATATTTGTCAATTAGTCAAACCAACTTAACCAACTTAAACCATCTCCTACTATCTTTTCAACCTTAGACGATGCAGTCATCCAAATGTTTTCATATTTTTGTCTTTTATCCCATTTTTTTAATGTTTTCTGCTTTTGTGTCAGCACTCACCAGAACAAATTCCTCACTTGCGTAAACATGCTTGGCTAATAAATGATTCTGATTCTGCAAACAGCTCGCAGCGCTTCAGCTCAGGGTTACAATGTCCTCCACATAGAAATGCTTTTAATATAATTCTTCCTCACAGTTTAACAATGAAGCTCATTTTAACGCCAACATAAAATTTAGTCAGAATAAGTCAGCTGGGTACAAATTCCATTTGCAGTAATTGAGCTTCTTTATGACAGCTGAGTCTAATTAGGCAGAAGTGAATGTCTGTTGTTCGTTGGCTTCGGTGATACTCCAGGGTCTAATATCAGTGTAAAAATGTGTTGTTTAGTTGAAGACAGCGCTGCATTTCTTACTCAATACAATTTTTACTGTATTCTGTATACACAATTTTGTGCATGATTATGCAGGTCATTATGGTGTCTGTGTGCTGCTTTATTACTCAAACCACAAAACCCAGCTAAGGCAATGTCAGCTAAGGAAATACAGGATTGTTGCAATACAACACAGATCTATAACCTGTGTATGTGTACAGTACTGTACAGACGTCAGAGACCACCATGTATTTCATTGCCAGTCAAAACAACATTATTCATTTTTCAGGAGATGCTTCTGAGGAGAATAAAAATCAGAAGCGCATTTGCTGATGAAGAGGAAAGTC